>NC_058419.1:111196954-111222647 GCF_002201575.2 Neomonachus schauinslandi
TTTTTTTTTTTTTTTTTACTTTCTTGCCACGAATGTTCTCACAATATCCCAAGTAGGCTCTCTTTTTAGTGTCTCTAAAGTCAATCCTTCATAGATTGAACCACCATTCCTTATTCCTCCTAAAGCTCAAAGACCCACTGTGGCTCTCCATTCCCCATTAAAAAAAATTCAGACTCTTAGATCACCATTCTAGGTGCTCAGCAGACTTTCTCCAACCCACCCTGAGCCCCGGTTCCCACTACCTGATCTATGTCCAACTGAACTGAAGTTTCCTGGGAGTTCCGCAGGCTCTCATCTCTGCTCCTGCCTTTTTCTATGTTGGGTGTTTCCTTTCTGAGTCACTGCCACTGTATGCCTGTCCATCTTCATGCCATATCTTAGGCTTCTGGGGGGGCCCCACATATCTTCTGTGAGTCCCTCTAGACTTGTATTTGTGTGGTTTCAGGATACTTACCACACTCAGGTTTGTATTTTCCCTAATTTCACTAATTGTGTGTGGGGATCTTAGTACCTCCACCATAGTATAGTTTTGTGGAGGGCAGGGACCCCATTTTATTCTTAGTAAATCCCCAGTGGCACCTGATGCACTGTTGTGCTAGGAGTCACTCAGGGTGTTGAAGGGAAGTTAATGTTGGGTAGGGCCAAAATAGAAAGCTGTGTTCCCACCACAGTGGCCAGGAATTCAGCCCCCAGGTCAGGAGATCACTACCTGTGGCTCCTTCAAGAAAGTCCTAGGAGCCTTTCTCCATCCACTTCAGAAGGTGGTGGGTCCAGGGGGCAAATGAAGCCTAGTCTTCTGGGATGTTAGCTCTGGTGAGACCTTGGGATCATCTAACCCAGGCTCTCCAGTACTGAGGTAGAACATGTGGCTCAGGGAGGCAGGGGGCTGGGAAGAGGCAAACCTGGGACTGCAGTCCTGACTCCACGTTCAAGGCTCGTCATCCCCTAAGCTGGGCCTGTTGGATTTACGGATGAGAGGCAGAGAGAAGTCCACCCTCTTCCCAGATAACTGTTGATGGTAAAAGAAGGTGGGGGAAAAAATCAAATACCATAGGATGTGGTATTGAAAATTCCCAAAACATCCTGGGATGGGGTTCAATTTTATTGGAATTTTGTTGGCTGGGATTGAAACAACTTTCTTAGCGTACTCAGTGTTACGCCCCAAAGTTCATAAAACTGAAATTTAACTGACTTAAATAATAGGTTCTCCCTTCCACAATGAGTATTTTCTTGGTGTTTAATTCTCTTGCTGTTGCACAAGTGATCAAATTCCTCCTGGTTTACAAGTCTTTGCTCTGAAGTGTGCCACTTAAAGACATTTCATTGTCATTACTTCATTGATCAAATTCTTTTTTTTCCTGGTTATGATATTCCTACTCGCTTATGGAAGGGAAAGCAGCTTTCTATGTATAGGAAAAAAAATAGTAAGAGAACTAAAATAGCACTCTTTAAACTTATGGAATAAAAATGGTATTCTATGTTTTGGATAGAGTTCTTTACCCTAGGGGAATAGATCCCTGCTCCTTCTCCCACTTCATGCCACGACTCTCCGAGCAATCTTGGGGCCAGGGTTCTGTCAGCACCGCTTCCTACAGGGAAAACTGACTCCATTTTGTGATAAAAGCAAACAAACAGCCTGCAGAGTAATAGCCTACAATTGATGGAATTGCTCTATAATAAAAAATGCTCCATGTACAAATGGAGTGTCACTTTTAAGATGAGATTTGGACATCCAATTGTGGTCTCCTTTTGTGGGTAGGGTTATAAAAGATTTTACATTTCTTTTGTGCACTTTAACGTCCTCCTTTCATACAGTGATCATGGTTTTTCATGAAAATACAAACCTGATGAAGAAAATTTTTTTAACTCCTTAGTGTTATGATGATAACATTTTTTTTAAGAAGCTATTTGAGTGCTGGATGTAGCTGTTTGTAAAGGGAGAGGGGGCCTGGAAAACCATAGGTGGTGAAAGAGCTCATGAGAAGGTCGGCTTGTGCCATTATTTATCATTTTTTCCTTCTACCATAATGATAAGAATCTGGCGGGTCTGTCATTACAGGTACCGCAAAGGATTTGAGCTCCAGTCATCTCTTTATTCAGGAATCAACCTGGCAGTTTTGCTGATAGTTGCAGGACAACAATTTGAAACTTCCATGGAACTAAGGAAGATAGGTAAAGCTATTTATGATCATGGATACTGATAGGCTTTGGTCACCCAAATTCAGCATTAAAAATTATCTCCAAATAACTAGCATTTTATTTCAAAAGGAACAGTTACTCTCTGATCGCACTCCTGAGACAGTAGCCAAAATAAAGTGCATGCTTTTTCCTCTCTCTAAAGGCTTGCATAATAGGAGAGAAGCTAGAAAGATTTTGCATAACTTCATCTAAAATTCAAATTCTTCAGGTGTCCGGCTAAACAGTTTGTTGGGAAGAAAAGGGAGCTTGGAGAAAATGAACAATTACTGGGATGTGGGTCAGTTCTTCAACGTCAGCATGTTGGCCAATGATGTTGGGAAGGCCGTCCAGGCAGCTGAGAAGTTGTTCAAACTGAAACCTCCAGTCTGGTGAGTCACACGTGTGTGTGTGTTCCTTCTCTCAGTATCTGACTTTGTTCTGAAGGGAGAAGAGCTATAATTGCAAAAGAAATATCAATTGCTGTGTTTCTCCTTCTGACTCCTTCATTAACGCAAAGTTACAGCAGCAAGAACAGCTCTGCAGGCTCACTTGGGTTTATGGGACAGGAGGGAAGGACAGACAGACGAGCACATACATGTACAGAATATGCCCCTATGTGCTCGATCTCCAAGATGCGACTCGTGATCTTATTAATTTCTTCAGGTCTGGGGCGCCTGGGTAGCTCAGTCATTAAGCATCTGCCTTCGACTCTGGTCATGATCCCAGGGTCCTGGGATCAAGCCCCGCATCGGGCTCCCTGCTCCGCGGGAAGCCTGCTTCTCCCTCTCCCACTCCCCTTGCTTATGTTCCCTCTCTCGCTGTCTCTCTCTCTGTCAAATAAATAAATAAAATCTTAAAAAAAAAAATTTCTTCAGGTCCTCTCGGTCCTCAAGAATAAAACATTCTTTGGTACTAGTACGTATTTGTCAGAAAGCAGGTAGTAAAGCTGAAAGCACACCAAGAAAGTGGCGTGCATCACAAATGGAAACTGGAACTAAAATAAAAGACCAAGAGGGACGCCTGGGTGGCTCAGTCGGTTAAGCGTCTGCCTTCGGCTCAGGTCATGATCCCAGGGTCCTGGGATCGAGTCCCGCATCGGGCTCCCTGCTCCGCGGGGAGCCTGCTTCTCCCTCTGCCTCTACCTCTCTCTCTATCTCTCATGAATAAATAAATAAAATCTTTAAAAAAATAAAAGACCAAGATATGGTCAAGAAAGTGGTGCCAGAAAGAACACTGGGCGCCATGGATGTGTTCATGGTCTATCCCAGGATAAGAAGAGCCAATGGCAGGGTATAGTGTTCTCTGTCAGTGGTTCCCAAACGTTGGCATGTATCCAAATCAGCTATATTGATTAAAACACAGGTTGCTGGGCCCCACCCATGATATCTGGTTCCAAAGGTCTAGGGTGGGGCCTGGGGAATTGCACCTACAGATGACAAGCTGACGCTGCTGGTCTGGGAAACCATGCTTTGAGAACCACTCTTCTCCGTGGACTCCTTTTGATGAAAAATCTGTTCGGTATGGGATTCTGGGCAAGGTCTCTGAGGGGTGGGCAACAGCTGACTTGCCAGTAGGTATGAAGCTCCATGAGAGTTGTCAGTCTGTTATTGCTTCCTGTAGTCTCAGAATAGATGCTCATTCGATACCTGTGTAAGTAATCAACGAATTTTTTCCAAAATATTGACAGTGCTTATCTCAGGGAGGTAGCCTTAGGAGAAGTTTTTAATCTTTTTTTCCCCTCATCTCGGTTTTTCTTTTTTGTCTAAAATGCATTTGGATTACGTGCATAACTTAATACTTTTTACTTTCAGTGACCCATGTTCATCTGCCCCCTGTTCTTTCCCAGCTCAGTGGGCCAATCTGGACTCCCAGGGGTCAGAGCCTCTTCAGTTGTTTTTAGTTGGACCCCATTTCTTCCCAGTCTGAAGGACCTAAATTTGATCCCCAAACCATATCAACCTCTTGAAATCTTTCTGAGGCTTCATGAGCAAGGAGGCAGGCAGAGCCTCCAGCCCTCGTGGAGCAGCTGCTTTTTCCAGAATTCTACTTTTAGGGTGCCCTGCTGTACCCGAGCCAGACAGAGCTGGCTCCATGGAGGTGACAGCTGAGCCTTGAATACATTCTCATTACGTCAGCACCTACACTGACTTACACTGTTGGGACCTAATATTGTAGGTCCAAGACCGCCCCGAGGTTCCTGATTGACTAGAAGAACTCACAGAACTCTGAAAAGCTGTTGTATTCATGGTTAAGGTTTATTATAAGACAAGTATACAGCTTGAAATCAGCAAAGACGAAAGGCACAAAGGGCAGAGTCCAGGAGAGACAAGGTACCAGCTTCCAGCTGTCCTCACCCAGTGGAGTGACAGAGACCGTGCTGAGTTTTCCCCGCAACGATGTATGGCAGCATGCACAAAGTATTGACAACCGGGGAAGCTCACCAAGTCTTGGTGTCCAGGGTTTTCTGGGGAGGTCGGTTGTACAGGTATGGAGCAACCGCATAGTTGACCTTAGTCAGAGTCCCCAGCCTCTCTGGAGATGACACTGATACAGCATGGCCCAAGGCCCCCACCATGCAACCTGTTGTTAGCATGAACTTTCTGGCATGGCCCAAGGCCCCCAGTAAACAAAAGCATTCTTACCAGGCTGGATATCCCAAGGCCTTAAAGGTGATGTCCCAAAAGCTAGTCAAGGACCAGACCTTTCTCTGGAATGTTAAGAGTTGGGACAACCCAAGCCTAATGAGTGACTCCTTCAGTGCAGAGTACCCAAGCAAGTCAGTCAGAGTCTAGCTGACCTGCCTTCCCAGGACAGCTCCAGACTTTATCCTCAAAGGACAAAATAATACTGATGCTTTCAGCTCAACCATCCCCATTCACTAGCAGAGAGGATGTGACCACCACTGCCTAACAGCTGTGTTTCAAACACTTCAATTTGCTTGAAGACAGTAAAGATATGATGAGATTGAAGACCTCATAACTTCAAATTCTACCTGGTCAGATCTAATTTAAAAAATATATAATGAGTTTCACATTGAGGATTGGTAGGGGTCAAGGAGGAGAGGAGAGAGATGGGAGGGAAGCAGTGTGGCTGTAGAAGCGAAACATGAGGGATCCTTGTGACAGTGAAAACATTCTCTGTCTTAGTTGTATCCATTTCAATATCTTGCTTGTGATCTTGTTCTAGAATTGTATGAGCTGTCATCATTGGTATCAACCAGGCCAAGAGTACACGAGATCTCTCTGTATCGTTTCTTATGACTATATGTAAATCTACAATTACTTCAAAAAAGGTTAATTTAAAAAATATTAAAAAATAAAAAAAATTTAAGAAGACTGAGTTTGAAATTTTGCCATTTTGGAATTGCTTTAAATTTCAAACTGCATGCTTTTGTTTTTAAGACCGTTAGCATATGCTTGCCAGTGTCTACACTTTGATTACCATTCGCCCAATGTTGGTAAAAAGCCACATTGTATGATTTTGTTGGACAAACTTATTTTGCCCACTCTTTGGGTTTCTTTTAATTAAGTATGTGGCTGCCAAGGGATTAAGAAGCACTCACTACACAATATGAATTTAAATAAATGAAGCTTTTGGGAAACCTCTTTTAAAGGGAGTAGAATGGAATTCCGTTTCTTGAATCTAATTTATCGATGCTGGTGATTTTTCCAGGTACCTTCGATCGTTAGTTCAGAACTTGTTATTAATTCAGCGCTTCAAGAAGCCTATTATTGAACATTCACCCAGGCAAGAACGGCTTAACTTCTGGTTAGATATAATTTTTGAGGCAACAAATGAAGTTACTAATGGACTCAGATTTCCAGTAAGTTATGCTTAATCCATTTCTTTCAGGTAGAACAAAAGAAACTGGGGGTTGGTGCTGTCTAATTATTGAATACGCTGAAAGGTAGAAAACCTTAGAGTAATTGAAAATGTTAGGATACCCATCCGTCTTAGGTAGACTCAGCCAGTGATAGATCAACTCACTAGAAAAAGTCGGCTGTGACCTCTAAGATAGTGGTCTCAACTGAGAGTCATTTTGTCTCCCAGGGGACATCTGACAATATCTAGAGACATTTTTGGTTGTCAGAACTGCGAGGAAGGTGTTGCTCCTGGCGGCTAGTGGGGTGAAGGCCAGGGATGCTGCCAAACATCCCACAGTGCACAGGACAGCCCCATCCCCAACACAGAATTACCCAGCCCCAAACCTCAGCAGTGCCAAGGTGGAGGAACCCTGTTCTAAATCATTGCAAGAGTAATAGCAAAATTTTGGAATTTAGCACTGTTCCCTGTTGAGCTTCGGTTTGTCTCCAATGCCACTAATTAACTTTTAAAACATTATTGGAAAGCAAAGTGACTATTAACTTTTCATTAAGTTTTTGTTTGAGTTTTATGACCATCTTATAAGGAGTCATAAGTACGATATCTAAGCACCCTAGATACTGAACTTCAGATCATTATATTTCATATTTCATCACAAAACCATGAGGTTTTGTGAACGTGCCGTGTTGAGGAATTTCATTAAACTTCTAATGGTGATTAAGTTGTTTGAGATGATTATGATAATGATTTTATTCTTGGGTAGTAAGTTTTAAAATCTTTTTTTTTTTTTAAGATTTTATTTATTTATCTGACAGAGACACAGCGAGAGAGGGAACACAAGCAGGGGGAGTGGGAGAGGTTGAGAAGCAGGCTCCCCGCAGAGCGGGGAGCCCGACGCGGGACTCGATCCCATGATCCCGGGATCATGACCTGAGCCGAAGGCAGTCGCCCAACCGACTGAGCCACCCAGGCGCCCAGTTTTAAAATCTTTTAATTATGAAATATTTCAAACCTATTGAAAGGTACAAAAAATAATGGAACAGGGGCGCCTGGGTGGCTCAGTTGTTAAGTGTCTGCCTTCAGCTGGGGTCATGATCCCAGGGTCTTGGGATCAAGCCTCGCATCAGGCTCCCTGCTTGGCAGGAAGCCTGCTTCTCCCTCTCCCACTCCCCCTGCTTTTGTTTCCTCTCTCGCTGTGTCTCTCTCTGTCAAATAAATAAATAAAATCTTAAAAAAATAAATAAATAATGGAACAGACACGTGTGTAATGTCTACCCAGATTTAGTGATCTTAAATATGTTGTTTTATTTGCTTTGGAAATTCATTCATTCATTCTCTCTTCCCCTCTCCTTCTCTCCTTTCTCCCCTTCCCTCCCTCCCTCTCCCCCAGCAATAAAATATTAGTGATGGAATGTCACCTCACTTTTCATCCCCTTGTATTTTCTATAGACTTGAGTACCTACCTGCAGATCATCCAGTTTGCTTCATTTCTCTCAAAAACTGTAGCCTCCCTGTTTCTTCTCTGTCACCTTCTTGGGCAGGCCTTTCTGGGCCACCCTGTCTAAAGTGACCCCCCCACACACACACACCTTTATTCTGTAGTACTTGTTTCAGAGCTGCATAGGGGACCATACTCCATATCCCATATGTGTGTTTCTTGTCTGCCCCATCAGAGCATGGACCCGCCTGAAGGGAGGGGACTTCTGTCCTGACTGTGGTATCCACAGGCCCTGGGGCATTGTTGGCACACAGTAGGTGCTCAAGTATTTGTGCAGTATAGCACTTCCCACTTGCTCATTGGGCAGAGTAGCCCGTCTGGTTTATTCCTGTACGTCACAGAAATCTGTTCTTTTAGGTGCTGGTGATAGAACCAACCAAAGTCTACCAGCCTTCATATGTCTCTATAAACAGTGAAGCTGAGGAGAAGACGGTTTCTCTGTGGCATGTCTCACCCACAGAAATGGTAAGAAAAAAATCAGGCACAGCTCTCTCTCTATTCTCTGCTGTTTAATCAGAAATTCAGTGTTCAGATAGGAGAGTCTGTGTTGTTGGACCTGAAAGCACAGGCGGGAGAGAGGACGCTGGTTTGCCCATTTTATATGTGTTTATGTTATATATTTGTGTGTGGGTGTGTCTGTACGAATGTGTGTGTATTTATGTGAATGAATACAGGCTTTTTGAAAAAAGTTAAACCATGAGGAAGTGGATAAGGAGTAACAGGAAAGTCCCAGCAAACCCCCCAAGCCTCGCCCCCGCTCCCCTCCCCAGTGACTTGGGTACATATCCATCTTTACCATTCTCTAAACTCCCTTATGTATGTGTAAGTGTGTGTATGAGTGCATACGTTGTGTGTGTGTGTGTGTGTGTGTGTGTGTGTAGAGAGAGAAGCATTTTCAATAAAGTGTGATCATAAGTATATATTACTTTGCAACTTTTTAAATTGATTCATACATCATAGACAATTTTTCAAATAGCACACAGTGATCCACCTGATTTTTTAAAAAAAGATTTTATTTATTTGACAAAGATAGAGAACATAAGTAGGCAGAGCAGCAGGCAGAGGGAGAGGGAGAAGCAGGCTCCCCGCTGAGGAAGGAGCCTGATGCGGGGCTCGATCCCAGGACTCTGGGATCATGACCTGAGCTGAAAGCAGACACTTAACCAACTGAGCCACCCAGGCGCCCCCACCTGATGTTTTTAAATGTAGTATTCCTGTATCATGGTGGTACATTTCCAAGTATGGATAAAGCAAAATTTATTTTCCCACCTGCCTGCAGTGAACATTTCAGTCTCACCTGTGCACTCTATCTAGTGGTAGATATGTTGGTGCACATCCTGGTGGTTACACCCTACATGCTCCTGTATGTTGTTTCAGGAGCAGAGATTCCCAGAAATGGAACTACTGGATTTAAGACTACTTTTGTTTAAAATTTGATAGCTACAGGGCGCCTGGGTGTCTCAGTCAGTTGAACATCCAACTCTTGGTTTCGGCTCAGGTTGTGATCTCGGGGGTCGTGGGATCGGGCTCCACACTCAGCAGGGAGTCTGCTTGGGATTCTCTCTCTTCCTCTCCCCCTGCCCCTCCCCCTACTCATGCGTGTGCGTGCTTCGACGCGCACTAAGGTAAAGAAATCTTTAAAAAAGAAAAAATAAAATTTGATAGCTACTAAAGATAAAATAAAATGTGATAGCTCCTGTCAGGTTTGCACCACTCCAGTTTATGTTCACACCAATAATACAGGAGAGGGAACATTTTAATTGCCCACTAAAGAGATCACAGAAACACTGGGCTGTGCCTGGTGTGGTAGTAACTATTTTTTTGATCTCTGTGTGTCTAAAGTACTTCTTCAGCTTCTTTCTTTAATAACATATTTTTAGTAATAAAAGATCTAGTACCTTTGACAAGTGCATTCACTAGGTAGGTCTGTTTGCTTTGCATATGTTTTCATGTAGTGTGGGGAGACTTCTGCCATTAACCTGGTGAAGAAGGATTTTTTTCCCTGGAAATAAGAGTGTGAGCAATTATGTCTTAATCAGGTAAAAATAAACAGTATCTTCAAAAAATGAAACATAACATTAGAGAATAAGCAGAGGCCCAAAATCATGCAAGAAATTCCTTATCAGAAATAGTCGTGACACAGCAACTCCCCCCCGCCTCCCATTGTGCAGCGGGTACGAAGTGTGACTTCTGCTGCATAAACAAGTTGCAGATGTGTGCTGTACACCGTGGCACCCATAGTTAACAGGATGGCATTGTGTGTTTCGTAATCTGTTGAGAGTTAATCTCATGTGTCCTTACCCCCCACACGCACAAAACAAAAACCAAAGGACACAAGGACACTTTGGGAGGTGTTGGATATGGCCATTACCTTGACTGTGGTAATGATTCCATAAGTGTCTGAATATGTCCAAACTCCTCAAATTATGCACGTGAAATTTATGCAGGTCTTTGTCTATTATATCTCAATAGAGGTATATATAAAAAAATAGGCACGAAATCTCAAGTTGTCTTCCTCCACTTGAGCTGCTGTAACAGAATACCATAGACTGGGGGCTTAAACAACAGACCTTTCTTTCTCCCAGTTCTGGAGGCTGGGAGTCCAAGGGCGGGCTGCCAGCATGGTCAGGTTCTAGTGAGGGCCCTCTTCCCAGCTCACAGAAGGCTGTCTTCCTCATGTGTCCTCAGATGGTGGAGAGATGTTTCCCTTGTGTCCCTTTTAATAAGGGCATTAATCCCGGGGGCTCCATCCTCATGACCTAATCGCCTCCCCAAGGCCCCATCTCCAACAGCTGGTTTGCAGAGACACAAACATTCAGTCCACAGCATAAGTGTAAGGCAGGAACTTTGTCTAATATTTAACAGAGGACCAACCTTCTTACTCATCAGAGTCAGCAGCCATTAGTGAAGATGAGCTGCCCTAATGTGTGCTTGGCATTTTTTTTGTTGTCGTTTTGTTTTGCTGCACTATGTATTAATTTAAATATTTGAGTGCAAAAGAAAAAAATTAAAGCCATAATAAAATATACACATGGTGTTCAAACAGATATATCTCCTTTGAAGATATCCATAGGTTTTCTATTTGAAGAATCCATAGGTTTTCTATTAAATTTGCCTCTTGAGTTGTTTTTAACCTTTTATGGAAGTATGACATCCACACTGAAAGGTCCATCAGTCGTCAATGTACAATTTGATGGATGTTTGTCACGGGAACACACCTAAGTAACCAGCATGGCCAAGGAGGAGAACATCAGCAGACACTCCCCTTTGATGCCACTGTGATGCAAGAGGATTTTCAAAATTCTGATCTGTAACCTCACTATTCCATCGATGTAGATACACAACACCTCATGTTTTGACAAGTACTTGGAGAAAGAAACTAACCCTGCTCAGATGACTCTTGAGACTTTTAGAGCCAAATGGTTTTGGTCTCATGGAATTCTACAAACGTTGCCCATTTTATTGACCCCTGTAATTGTTGCTGGCCCTTAATAGACATTCCCATGGGTACCTACACTATCTCCCTAGTTGTGAATGTTTTACTTTGTATGTAGTCTGTAATAAGAAATAGAAAAGAACGATACAAGCAGCAAATGCTAGTTTTCCTTGACTGATGAAATGTTTTGCACAAGTGCTCATAGTTGTCAGAACAAACGTCTGAGAGAAATATAAATTGCCTTTTTTGCTGTGAGAGGAAGCTTTTGCTTTTGCCTTCATTTACATTTTTGAAATTCTGCAGATCGCGAAAGCAAGCAGATTTGCCTGGTGTGAGATGACATTTCTCTACACAGTGTTGCATTTTTTCCTGGTGGGCTGAGGCTGGGGGGGGCGGGGCAGATCACACGCATGCGCGTGTTCACTTACATGCAGCACTGCTGTAGGAGGAGATGAAGTTTTGGTTTGTTAGGCAAGGATTCAGAAACTTCTGGTCAACACTTAACTCGTGGCACGGGGACATGGGAGCAGAGCGTGGACTTTGTAGCGTTTGCTGCTTTCTGTGGTATAACTGCTCCCACCGTGACCAGTTTCAAGCAACCTCCAGCATGTGCCTGGATGTGGGGTTAGGAGGAGATGGGCACAGTTGGCCTTCCTAAGCTGGCACCAGTGGCCCCCAGCACAACAGTGCAAGTAGACTGCACAGAGCAGGGTCGAACACAGCCTTGCTCCCTCAGCAACTCCTGTGCCCCAGAGTTGCCAACAGGCATAGAGTAGCTGCCGACGCCGACCGCACAGGTGGGGCTGCTTGTTGGGGAAAGCTCTGTCGTTGTTGCCTTTTATGCTTATGTTAGCAATGGGACAAGCACATAAAAAGTCTACAGAATTGTCACAGACGCCCAGGATTCCTCCCCAGAGGCATGCACTCTGGGACCTGGAGGGCAGATGCTACGTCGGCGCCCCGGGGACCCTGGAGGTGTGGCCCCACCTCTGGCTTCCTGGCCCATTTCTCCGCAGCCCACCCTGGCTCTGCTGCTTGTGCACTCCTACTGGGGGCTTCTGACCCTGACGTGAACAGCTAGAGTCTTGAGTCCATTTCCTCCTCATGATTTAGATGTGGTGAAATAGCCCCCCTCAGAAAGGGTGAGGTCGCTGCCTAACATGGGAGGAGAGCAGCCACCGCGTTGACGATGGAGGAATCTGGGTCAGTTGACCCACCAGGACACCAGATCAGAAGCCATGAGGCCAGCCCTGACTTCCACCACCAGATGTTTCACGAAAAACCCCATGTGCAGATGCAAGAGTGTGTGGACTTCACGATTTCATTTACATATTCTTGCAGAACAGGCAAAACTCTCGGTGGTGGTAAAGTCAGAATAGCGGTTGCTCTTTCCACCCTTGGATGACTGGGCATGGTGGGGGGCAATTATGAGGGAAGCTTCTGGGCTGCTGTTCATGTTCTGTCTCTTGATTTAGATGCTGGTTACAGCGAGTCTTCATTTTGTAGAAATTTACTTCGATGATCACTGTGCCCTTTTCTGAACATACGGTATACTTCAAGTCAGAAGTTTAATAACTTTAAAACACCTGTACTGGCCCTCTGGTCATACTCCCCCAAACCATGACTGAATCCCGTGGCTTTCCAGATTAAAACTGACTCTTACTGAGTGTCAAGCCCTTGTGTAATCCCGTCTTCTCCTTGTCCCCTGAGCTGGCCCTGCAGGGGCTCCTGTGTGCTCTTCTGTCCTCCTTACTCCCCTGCAATTCCTTCTTCCAGTCATCCAAGCCCTAACTTCTGTGGAGGCGTCTCTAACCACCCTCCCACCCCTTTCACTGAATGTAGGCTACCTTCTTCCCTGTATAGTATGCGCAGTATTTCCCATTGCTCTTGGATCACTTTTTGAGAATGTCTCCCCAAGTGCTCTGCAAGCCCGAGTATGATTTGTAGCTTTTTATATCCATAGTATCTACAAAGCAGGTACCCCCCAAATGCCCGTTGACTGTGATATAAAGGGAAAGAGGGGAGTCCGTGTTGTTTACCTTTTAGCCCGCATATCTTCCTCCCAACTCAAGAAGTTCCCTAAAGCTACCCTACAGTAAACCTTCCATCTGAGAATACTTTGAAAACTCCTGTGGCTGGCCTTTTTATATACATGCAAGCTTCTTGCCTGTAGGTGGGTAGGACAAGGTGCTCTCGAAATTGCCCTGGTTCATATTTCTGTACCCGAATCCAAAAGCAGGTTCCTGCTCTCCACGACTGCCACCTTCCAGTGACTTTGAACACAAGTCCTCTAAAATATGCTCAGTCTTTCTACACGGTTGGGTCCAAGGTGGTGGCTTTCACTTTGGCATATACTTTCATCTTTCAGGGCCCTCAAGGGTTCTCCTCTTCTTCAGAGTAGAAGAGGAGATGATGGTCTCCGAGGCCCTGCGTGATCTTCCTCACGAGCTCTCCAACCTCTTTCCCACTCCCCTTTGCCGGTTCCCAGACATGCCCTGGGGACAGGATTTTTCCTGTCTGCCTGGGGCTGTTGTCCCTCCCATGTGTCTGGACAGCTCACTCCTTCACCTGCTTTAACCTTCTGCTGAGAAGTCATCAGAGACCCCTTCCTGGGGCATCCAGCCTAATGCCATGACTGCCACCCACCTTAATGCCCTTCCCAGTGCTCTCTGGCTTTGTATTGCTTTTTGTCCTCTGTCGTGATGTTAAGTTACCACTTAATTAGTTGCTCCTCTCTTCTCGAATGTAAGCCCCAGGAAGGCAGAGGCTTTGTCCTCTGCTACATCCTCCGTGCTGGTACCTTGCCTGGCACACAGTAGATGCTTAATTGACACGGATGAATGAATTTTCTCCCATTGAGGGCCATCCTCCCAGGTGTTCATGTTGTTGTTCCTCCAGGATGGCAGGAAACTTGTCACCCAGCTGCTCGTGGCTATTCTCCTAAGCCATATGCTCAGTCTTCTGGCTCTCACACTTCTCTGGGGGGCTTAGCTGGTCATTTATGCCATTTTTCAGGCCAACCACATGTGCTTTCTTATTTTAAATGATTTTCTTTTGCTGCAATGTATGGGTACTGTAGCCTGTGGCTCTTCTGGAACAGATTTCAGATCTCTGTTCTGAGGCTTAGCTTTGTGCAATGTTTATTAAGTGCGGGCAGTGGTGGTGGAGGGAGGGAACAGAGTTTTTTTTTTTTTTTTTTTTTTTTAAAAATTTTTTAAAGGGGGGGGAGGGGAGGGGAAAAGGCGGGGGGGGGGGCACGCAGAGGGAAAGGGAGAAGCAGGCTCCCTGCTCAGCAGGGATCCCGATGTGGGGCTCGATCCCAGGACTCTGGGATCATGACGTGAGCTGAAGGCAGACGCTTAACCATCTGAGCCATCCAGGTGCCCCCAGAGTTATTTTTAATACTTTTTTTAAAGATTTTATTTATTTATTTATTTGACAGAGAGTGACACAGTGAAAGAGGGAACACAAGCAGAGGGAGTGGGAGAGGGAGAAGCAGGCTTCCCGCTGAGCAGGGAGCCCAATGCGGGGCTCGATCCCAGGACCCTGGGATCATGACCTGAGCCGAAGGCAGACGCTTAACGACTGAGCCACTCAGGTGCCCCCAGAGTTATTTTTAAAAATGCACCTTGTACAAAATGAAATCCAGGTTAGTCTTTGTGTTAGTTATGGCAAGCTATCTGCTAAAACAAATAGCACCTAAATATCAATGTCTTAACATGATAAAAGTTTATGCCTTGTGTCATAAACTTGCGGTAGGGTCCACATTCCCTCTTGTAGTGGAATAAAGGATCGCTGGGGAGGTTATTATGAACCACGCCCACAGATGGTGCACATCATTCCTCCTTAAATCCCATTGGTCAAAATTCCATCACGGGGCCCCACCCTCCAGGGGAGGCTGGGAAATGTATTCTTGGCTGTGTGCCCAGGGGAAAAAAAAGAAAGATTGGAGAACACTGATTGGTGGCTGCCACATTTTTCCTTCTGCAAATATTTTCACAGGTCACTCAACTTAGGTGGGCTGTTCTCAAACTCATTTTAGAGTTTTCCTGATAGGTTGACAGAAGATGAAAGTCCATTCAGTGTGTACTTATTCTGTGCCTTTTCTGTTTCAACTTTAGATCATTCGCTCTAAACTGGATTAGAGATACAAATGAATTTTTGTAATACATGAGAAAATGTTTCTGGTCTTCCAAGTTATATAAAATATATTGCTCTAACTCCTAAATCTCTCTTGAAAGTAAAATAGCAGAAGCGACTGACCAGAGAATGAAACCAAAAGTTATTTTTTTGCATGGAAAAAATCAAGCTCTACTGACTTCTGTTTTTAAAACCTGCAGAAACAAATTCATGAATGGAATTTTACAGCTTCTTCCATTAGGGGAATAAGGTAAGAACATAAGGGAAAATGGAATTATTGTTTTAATACAAATGACAGCATTTTACTTTAATGTTTCCACTTATTTATAAGATGTGATATTCTCATTTTTATCAGAATCCTCAGCTTGTTCATGTGCTGCTAATAAGGGCTTCTTGGCTTGTTGTAACAGAGAAGCTTTTTTTGGTATCCAATAGACTAAACTCTCTTGTCTCAAACTTTTTTTAAAAGATGAAGTTAGATCTGTAGAAAGAGAAAGCGTTTCTTCTTTGAACCGTGGATGTTCAAGTGCTCAGGGAACCCCAGAATCCCAGTAACTGAAGGAATTACTTGGTAATGACACTCGGTTGGGGTCTCCTGAGTACAATAATGGAGCCAAGGGCATTGTTCTCATTTGGGGAGCAGGTGGTGTAGTCCAAGGAGAGCTATGGTGCTTGGTCTTTGGATCAGGGGTGGTGACCATTTGGCGACCCTTGTGGCTACACTTTGAGCCTCACCCTGCCAGCACATCCAACGGCAGGAGCAGCTCTGAAGCAGATGTGAATTGTAATCCCTCTTTCACTGTTTAACCTTGACAAAATCGCTTAGCCTCTCCAGGACTCTGTTCATAGTTTCCATTAAATGAAGGGCTTGGATTAGAACTGTATGTTCTTTATCTGATTGTAAGACCACAGGCCACTGTTGAATCCCCTGTTACCTCCAGACATGGTATGATCCCGTTCTAGACACAGCACTGTTTAGATTAGAATAATATTTTTGTCACTTTAAAGGGAGGGAAATAATTTAAGAACAGTAGTGTATTTGAGTAATACTGATGCAAAAATATAATTCAGTGTTGAACATTTTCAAAAACTGAATACTCCAGAAACTAAGTGGTATGAGAACATGTAGTCAAGAACCTTTTGTTTGTGCCTTCTCATAGAGCTACCTCTTGCTGCCATTCAACCATCAACAGGGACGTGCAAAGGACCTGGGATGAATCAGACCCTGGAACCAATGTGCTGTAAAGAGCACATGTTGAACAAAGTGCTACCCAAATAACTGTGATAGTTTCTTTACAAATTTGTTTCCAAAACTTATGTATAACCTAGTTTTCATTATTTTTAAATCACCCTGTTGCTCTTTCAACTAAGTATTTGTCATGTAATCCCTGACATATGAAGAATGGCTAAAGAAGCTATGGATCTCAGGGAGAGATGACTTAGGGGAAGATAAAGTGGCATCATTTGTTTGAAGAGAATTTAGGCTTTTCCGTAGTGCCACTTGGCAAAATGAGGGCCATCGTGTAGGCTTGGCCCAGCATAGGTAAAGAACTTTCGAGCAGTAAAATCCATCAGCAAATGGAGTATGGTGATTTTCTGTCTCCGGGTATGTCCAGGAAAGCGGAATATTGACTGAAGTGCTGTAGAGTCAGATCCCGACCTTAGAGGGAAATGGACCAGATAACCTGTAAAGGCCTTTCTTGAGCTAAGACGCCATGTGTATTTCTACCTCCTTTGTGTGGCCCCAAATAGTGTGTCCTGATATTTTTCAAGTCTTGAAATTCCTTAGGTACCATAATACATTATTTCACAAATAAGCTTCCTGTCTTGTGTGTGAAATTATAAATTCTTGAGGACAGAGACCATATTGATTTCCCTTTCTTGCTGCTCTAGGCTTTGCTAGGTGCTGTACCCGTGGTAAGTTCTCCATACAGATGAAAGTCGTTTGATGGATACAAACTCAAACATACGCAAGATAAATGTCCCTGCTATTTAAATTTTGTAGAGAAGTAGAAGTCAAATTTGGGGAGTAGTGATTAAAACATTAATGAATCTTTCAAATTTGTAAAATGGAAGAAAATCTATGACTAGATTTTTCTCAAAAATGTATAAGTGACATCATAAATTACATATAAGCTGCCTTATGTTTTTCCAATTTTACAGCATATCCAAGTTTGATGAGCGGTGTTGTTTTCTTTATGTCCATGATAATTCCGATGACTTTCAAATCTACTTTTCTACCGAAGACCAGTGTAATAGGTGAGTTACAGCTGATTCAGGGGTTGTGATGTAATTGTGGCAAATCAATTTTTCTTTAAAGATTTTATTTATTTATTCTGACAGAGAGAGGGAACACAAGCAGGGGGAGTGGGAGAGGGAGAAGCCGGCTTCCCGCCGAGCAGGGAGCCCGATGTGGGACTCGATCCCAGGACCCTGGGATCATGACCTGAGCCGAAGGCAGACGCTTAACGACTGAGCCACCCAGGCGCTCCCATGGCAAATCAATTTTAAAGGGTCTTTGTTGAGAAGAATATTTATTTGATATGCTGCCTTTCCTGAAATTTTAACTTACAGAAAGTTACTTTTACAGCTTCACTGAGGTATAATTCACATACCATGCAGTCCACCCATTTAGAGTGTATGATTCAATCTTTTTTTTAGTATATTCACGGTTTTGCAACCATCGCCACAATCTAACTTCAGAATATTTTCATGACTCCCAAAAGAAGCCCAGTGTTCATTACCAGTTACTCCCCATTTTCCCTCAACCTAATCCTCCCATCCCAGCCTTGTGCAAAAACTAATCCACTCTCTGTCTCTCTGGATTTGCCTATTCTTGACGTTCCATATAAATGGAATCACACTGTCTGTGGTCTTTTGTGTCTGACATTTTTTAGTTATTATAATGTCCTCAAGGCTCACCTGTGCTGTAGCTGTATCAGTACTTTGTTCTTGTTGTGGCTCATCACTCTTCCATTGTACGGACATATTTGATTTATCTATTCAGTTGAAAGGCATCTGGGTTGGTTCCATTTGTTGGCTATTATGAATAATGCTACTAGAATGTTCACGTGCCAGTTTTTGTGTGGCCCTGTGTTTACATTTCTCTTGGAGCTAAATTACTGGGTCTTAGGTAACTCCGTGTTCAACCTTTGAGGAACTGCCAGACTGTGGTCCAATTTCACATTGTCATCAGCAGTGTACGAAGGTTCTAACTTCTCCCTGTCCTTGCTGCGTGCATTATTGTGTGTCCTTGTGCTTCTGGCCATCCTAGTGGGCATTAGGTAGGATCCGATTGTGGTTTTGATCTGCACTTCCCTAATGACTGATGATACTGAGCATCTTTTCATGAGTTTACTGGCCATTTATATATCTTCTTTGGAGAACTATCTGCTCAAATCCTTCACCCAATTAAAAGAATTTTTTTAACCTTTTATTTTGGAAAATATTCAGAGCTACAAGAAAGTTTCAGAGGGGCTCCTGGCTGGCTCAGTTGGTAGAGCATGCAACTCTTGATCTCAAGGTTTTGAGTTTAAGCCCCACAATGGGTGTGGAGCCTACTTAAAATTTAAAAAAAAATTTTTTAATTAATAAAAAATTGGAGAAAAACAGTACAAAGAATGTCCATACATGTTTCACCCAGAATTCCCCAGTGTTAACCCTTCACCACACTTGATTTACCTTCATTCCATATGCATATGATTATTTTTGTTCTGGACTCCTGAGGAGTGAGTTGTAGACATAATGCTTCATTACCTCTCACTACTTGAGTGCATATTTCCTAAAAACAACATTCACTTACATAATCACAGCACAGTTATCTAATTAGGAAATTAAGACTGATAAGGCTCTGTAATCTAGAGACCTTATCCACATTTGACTTACTGTCCAACTAATGTCCTTTACAGCAAAACACAAGATTTTTTTCTCTGCCCTGCCATCCAGTCCAGGATCATGTGTTACATTTAATGGTCATATGTGTGTGGTCCCCGTTTATCTTCATCAGTGCTGCTTTGTCTGTCTTGACTCAATGCTTTCAAAGAGCACAGGCAGTTGAAGTTGTGTAGGCTGTCAGTTGGGGTTTGTTTGCTGTTTCCTCCTGATTACATTAGTGCCATGCATTTCGGGAAGGAACAGCACAGAAGTGATGTCTTGTCCTCACGCGCCACGTCAGGATCCATATGGCATCTTTGTCTCGTGCCTGGTGAAATTACCTTGGCTCACCTGGTGAAGGTGGTGTTTGCCAGTCTTCTCCAAACTGCCCATTTATAATTGGGTTATTTGTATTTCTGTTAATGGTTTTGAGAATCCTTAATATATTCTGGATACAAGCGCTTGATCAGATGTGTGATTTGCATACAACTTCCCCCGCCCCCATTCTGTGGGTGGTTTGTCACTGTCGATGGGGCCCTCCGCGATACATAAGCTTTACATTTTGATGCAGCTCAATTTGTTTTTTCTTTGGTCATTTGTGTCTTGGGGGTCACCTAAGAAGGTGTTGCCTGACCTAAGGTTCTGTATGTTTGTTTTCTTGTTAGAGTTTTAGCTCTTAGATTTAGGTCTCTGGTTGATTTTTTTTTATTAATTTATTTATTTGACAGAGAGAGACACAGCGAGAGAGGGAACACAAGCAGGGGGAGCGGGAGAGGGAGAAGCAGGCTTCCCGCAGAGCAGGGAGCCCGATGTGGGGCTCGATCCCAGGACCCTGGGATCATGACCTGAGCTGAAGGCAGACGCTTAACGACTGAGCCACCCAGGCGCCCCTCTCTGGTTGATTTTGAGGTCATTTTTGTATATGGTGTGAAGTAGGCGTCCAGCTTCATTCTTTTGCATGTGGATATGTGGCCGATCCAGCCTGTTTGTTGAAAAGACTCTTCTTTCTCCTACTAAATGGTCTTGGCACTCTTAGAAACTCGGTTGACCATAAATGTAAGAGTCTATTTCCGGACTTATACTTCTGTTCCCTTGCTCTGTATGTCTGTCCTTACACCAGTACCACATTTTTCTTTCTTACTGTAGCTTCATAGTAAGTTAGTAAGTCAGGAAATGTGAGTCCTCCCAACGTTGTTCTTGCTTTTAATAATTGCTTTGGTTAGTGTGGCTCCTTGCATTTCCATGTGAATTTTAGAATCTGTCAGTTTCTCCAAAAAAGGCAGCTGTGATTTTGACAGGGATTGCAGTGGAGATGTAGACCAATTGGGGCAGTGTCATTCTAACCATAGTAAACCTTCGATCCCAGAGCACGGCTGTCCATTTGTTTAGGTCTTCTTTAATTTCTTACAACAGTTTTTTGCAGTTTCAGAGTACAAGTGTCATACTTCTTTTTGTTTTAAACATAGACCTAGGTATTTTTTTATGTTATTATAAATAGAGTTTTCTTAATTTCATTTTCAGAGTGTTCATGGTTAGTATATAGAAATATGCTTGATTTTTATATATTTAGTATGCTGCAATCTTGCTGAATTCATTTATTCTAATACTTTTTACTAGTATTTTAAGATTATGTTTTTAAAGTAAACTCTCCACCCAATGTGGGGCTCAAACTCATGACCCTGAGATCAAGAGTCACACACTTTGCCAACTGAGCCAGCCAGGAGCCCCGCTTCTCATACTTGTTATTGAATTCCTTAAGATTTTCTGTATACAAGATTATGTCTGCTGCCGACATAGGTAATTAGAGTGCTTCCTTTCCAGTGTAGATGTCTTTATTTCTTTTTCTTACCTACCTGTCTGACTAGGCTCTCCAGTACAATGTTAAGAGCAGGACGTTGTGTCTTGTTCCTGATCTTAGGGGGACAGCATCCAGTCAGTCTTTTATCAGGAAGCATGATGTTGCCAGCAGGTTTTCATAGATGGCCTTTATCAGGTTGAGGAAGTGCTCTTTA
This sequence comes from Neomonachus schauinslandi, assembly GCF_002201575.2. Classification (NCBI taxonomy): domain Eukaryota; kingdom Metazoa; phylum Chordata; class Mammalia; order Carnivora; family Phocidae; genus Neomonachus; species Neomonachus schauinslandi. The sequence goes on from NC_058419.1 coordinate 111,217,914, forward strand.
CTACTAGTTTGTTCAGTGTTTGTATCATGTGGTTTGAGAACGTTTTAATTCAGCATGTCTCAGGCACTTATTACGACATCATATTTGGAAATCGGACTGAATCTCAGACTAGGGGACCCTTGGATCACAGTCTTCAGCTTACAAAAACTGCTGCCAAAGATGAGGCAGAATATCCCTTCACTACCAAGTTGACCTTTCTGACCCTCCCTCAGTCCTCAATGCCTTTTTTTTTTTTGCCATACACCTAAATAATTTTTTAATTGAAGTGTAACATACATACAAGTGAAGTGTGTAAAGTGCACTTAGGGTTATCTCCACCCCAGCAGGTGCCTCATGCCCCTTTCCAGTGCTAACTATTTTGATTTCTATCGCCAGTGGTCAACTTTGCCTGTTCTTGACCTTCAAATAAAGAGAATCCTGAAGTATGTACGCTTTGTTTTCTCACTCACGTTTCTTAAAATAATATCCATTAGATTTAGCCATGATGTATATGTATCAGCTCATCCTTTTTATTGCTGTGTCGTGTTCCATTGTGTGGATGTATAGCAGTGTGTCTGCTCTGTTGGTGAACATTTGGGTTGTTTCCAGTTTGGGGCTATTCGGAATAAAACTGCACATTCTTGTACATGCCTTTTGGTGAGCATGCATGTTGATTTCTGTTGTGTATACAACTAGAATGTGGGGTGACTGCGATAGGGGGCAGCTCTCCGTTCGCCTTTGCTTAACTCCGCCAGTAGTTTTCCAAAGTGGCTGCATCACTTTCCACTTCCACCAGTAGTGTATGAGAATTCCACTTGCTCCACATTTTTAACAATGAGTGATAATGTCCCGTAAATTTTAGTTATTCTGGTAAGTTCATACCACACATCTCTTAAGAATCCTGACTGTTGTGTTTCGCAGCTTTCAAACATGAAAAGAAGCAAAGGTAGAATGGATTACTTACAGAAAAGAACATTTTAACGTTTTGTGGGAATTATCTTCAAGTGCACAGTATTCTTCCCTGCCATCTTGCAGGAAAATACTGACTAAAACTTTTGTGAGTCATGGGGCGCCTGGGTGGCTCAGTTGGTTAAGCGACTGCCTTTGGCTCAGGTCATGGTCCCAGGGTCCTGGGATCGAGCCCCACATCAGGCTCCCCGCTTGGCGGGAAGCCTGCTTCTCCCTCTCCCACTTCCCCTGCTAGTGTTCCCTCTCTCACTGTCTCTCTGTGTGTGTGTCAAATAAATAAATAAATAAAATCTTTAAAAAAAACTTTTTTTGCGAATCAAATCGCTTGTATGTAAAACAACTACACGAGTCTAGGAAGTGGCTGATGTAGCCCAGCAGCATCTGTGAGAAAGACCTGTGGGTAACAGTTTGATAGTAAGCTTGATCTGTATCAAGGGAATGACGAGGCCACCTTCTACATTTCCTCCCCACCCCCTCCTTCCACAAGACCTTATTTTGCCCTAAGCACGAGAGTGTCTACAGCTTGAGAGGTGGGGGTCCCACTCTCCTTAGCACCGATGAGATCACCTCTGGAACACCGGTCGTAGGGCCAGACTTGAAGAATAATAAGGCGACACCTTTCAACAATGACCTTTTAGTGGAGTGACTTAAAAACAAGTCCTGGAGGAAACATTGAAGGAAAAAGGAGGAAAGATTTACAAGGTTTAATAAAATTACATTTCTAATGGGCTGTTCCGTAGAAGAGGGATTAATTCTAAGCAGTCCATGGATGGGACCCACGTGACTGAAGTCTTAGTTTGATATAATAAAGCATTTCTCATCAAGTTGTCCACAGAAAGAGCAACCTTGTGAGGTAATGAGTTCTCTGTCTCTGGAGATGTTCAAGCCTCAGTTGGCCAACCAGTGGGTGGGGCTACTGTATAGAGGAGATTCAAACATCACATGAGTATTTGAACTAGATGAGGTAACCATTAAAGTGCTATGTCAAATCAAGGAGTAGATTGATTGTTCCATGAACTTGTAAAAACTTGGGACATATTTAATCACGGTTTAATATAATAAGGCTAAGTTAAATGTAGGGAACATGAGTGATGATAATTAGCATCTTTGTGACATTTGCTGTTCTAGGTTTTGCTCTTTGGTTAAAGAGATGATAAGCAACTCAGTGGGCAGTACAGTGGAGCTCGAGGGGGACACCGATGGGGACACCTTAGAGGTGAGTCATAGAAGACCTGCAACATGGAAAAAATTACTTGTATAATTTGTGTCTTTGATGCTTCAAGAAAATGTCCCATTTTTGTGTGTGAAAATCCTTTAACAATACTCTTGACCATAGGAAACAAACTGAGGGTTGCTAGAGGGGAGAGGGGGGGGGAATGGGGGTAACTGGGGGATGGGCATTGAGGAGGGCACAGGATGGAATGAGCCCTGTTCTATGCAAATGATGAATCACTGAACTCTCCCTATGAAACTCATGATACACTATATGTTAATTAAGTGAATTTAAATGTAAAAAATACTCTTTCATGGCTGCAGCGCAGGGCACAGGAGGAGGGGCAGCCGGCGGTGGGCTGACACCCTCCCCCCTTGGCGCCGCTGTTCGCGGCGTGGGCCGGCCGGCCCAGCGGCGAGCTGACCGAGCTCAAGTTGCTGTGCCAGGGCCGCGTGGGCGAGAGGAAGCTGGAGCGCGTGCCGGGCGGCCTGGCCTTCTGCTCCGTGCTGCTCGAGCGGAAGGCGCTCGCTGGGCCCGGCGCGCCCAGGGCTGCTGCTGCGGCGGGGCCTGCACGACGCCGGGGCCCCGCCGGAGGGGCGAGACCTGCGCGCCGCATTTGACAGCACGGGTGATAATGTGGGGTACGCCTGGAGGAGACCGGCCCCGCGCCTGAAAAGTGTGTGACGCCACGATCGATGCCATCACGGGGCACTATTGCCACAACCCCACGGAGTGGCTGAGGGAGTCGCTGAGAGACTGGAAGGGCACCGAGAGGGAGGTCGCGAGGGCGTCCCGCCTGGCGAGGGCGCTCCGGACCTGGCAGCCGAGCCCGTTGGCCCACCGCCTCCTGGAGGATCAGCAGGCCCCCGGGGGCCTCCAGAACGAGCAGTAGAGGTGGCTGCAGCAGCAGTGCTGCGTCCCAGACGTCCTGGGACTCGGAAGGGCCCGCCTTGGGGGCTCCTGGTGACTCAGCTGCTCTCCTCCAGGGGCCCGAGGGCATCCGCACAGCCCGAACTTGGGTTCTCCCACCAGGGTTGACCGAGCGTCTTCCCCGTGCCTGTGCTGTGAAGACCTAGCGGTGAGCCAAGACAAGGGGCCCCAGTGCTCAAGGCGTGGCCGGCTTCTCAGAGCTGGCAGTCATCGAGCACTTACTGTGCACCCGGTGGGGCTTTGGGCGCCATACACACGCTCTCATTTATTCCTCCTGATCACCCTTGAGAGTGGGAGTCTGTGGTCCCATGAAATGTATCCGTGCAAGAGGAAGTTTGGGATCCATGTCCAGCACGGAGAAGGAACGTCCAGATCAGCGGTTATCAGTGGTGGTGTTCTACAGGTGGGGAAACCCGGCCGAGGTCAACAGCTGGAGGAAGTCCGTAGCAGTGGGAGAGCTGGGCGGAGAACCAAGGCTGTCAGGCTCCAGGGCCCACACTGTGACCACTGGATCATTCTGTTACTCCCACAGTTGGCCAGAGGCTTTGAGGCCATCGGTGTAGACCTGTACACCAGGGCAGGTGGCGTGGGGAAACCTGGTGGGCTCACGGCCCTTGAGTGTGTTAAGAAGAGACAGTGAAGTTTGCGAGGACAGCCTGCAGTCACACCGTTAAGTGCTCAGGGGTGACTGATACATGGTCAGTGCTCTACAAGTGTTAGTTCTTAGAAATGTTATGACTTCTGTGATGCCACAGTTTGTTACTATTTTGTATCAAAATCACCATTCTCATAACAGATTTAGTAAGGGAGCTGGATCCTGTAGTTTTAAAAAGTGGTCTTCCTGCTTCTAAGGTAATCCTATTAAAGCTTATGCCTTTACAGTGGAAAGCTCCATAATACAAAGAATTTCCCATTCCTGTTGAGGAATAATTCATTTCTCGTATTCTCGAAAGTCCCATTGCAGTCAGTTTCAGTATCTCTTGCAGCTTCCCTTAGGCTGAACTGTGAACAGGGTAGCTGGACTTCATAACAGCTCCAGGAACCACTAACAAGGGGAGCGTTTGCCTTCAGCAAACTGGTCTGGTAGAGGCTACCTTTCACCAGCTTCGGGCTCACCTGCCGCTGAGAGGCAGCAGAGAGCCGAGTGGCCATCCCTTGTTCCGGCCTTCCAGCTGTGACCTTGGGAAAGCCACACGTGATGTCATACCATGCCACCTGGAGCTTAGGTTGCCAAGCTCTTGCCCACGCTGTCCTGCTAAGCTGCGGACCAGCCTCTGAGCCCCTGCACGCCTTCAGCAAGTACTTGATGATGCCGGGCACTGTGCTGGGAGCTGGGGCAGTAGCAGACAATGAGAGAGAAGTGGCCCTGCTCTGTGGACCCCACACACCTGGCCAGGAACACAGGTGTTAAGCAGCTCAAAACCTCAGGGTGCTGCCGAGGCGCTGAGCCAGTCACAAGCCCGTACCGGTGCGGCCTGGCCTGTGCTGTGCGCTGTGCATTTCCCGCCCCCCCCCCCCCCCGCCAGTGCACCTGCCTCTTAAGGCCTTGGGTCAGAGCTAGTTCTGTGGATAATGGACACGTCAGCACTTCCAATAAATGGCAGTGGCTTGGCTAACAGTTTAGGAAGTAGGTTTTCTGAAAA
>NC_058419.1:111223047-111366539 GCF_002201575.2 Neomonachus schauinslandi
CAGTGGCTTGGCTAACAGTTTAGGAAGTAGGTTTTCTGAAAAATGTGTCCCTGTTTCTTGAACAGAGGCAGATTTCAGAGGTTCTTCCATTCCCTCATGCTTTATGACCTAAATTCCTGAAATGTGTAAATGCCAAACATCCTGACAGCCACCCTATATCCCCCTGCATGCTCTCACACCTGAAAGGAGCCCCCAGCCCTCCATCACACCACGTGATCTGATAGAGGCTTCAATGGCCTGTGATTTCTGCACCTGAAATTTTCCATGACCGGCAAGCGGACAGGACTTGGTCCCCACCGCTGCAGCTGGCTTGCTCCTGGGACCTGTCTCAGTCCCACATGCTGTGGAGGGCACTGGGTTTCCCCCAGCACTCCTGTCCTGACACTTCCAAGGAGAGCAGCTCCTGTCCAATCAGTGAGGGAGAAGGAGCACGGGCTCTGGAGCAGCCTCGCGTGACCTCATCTCAACACCCGGATCAGAATTGAGACTCAGAAAAGATGATGGGTGAGAAGAGTCTCCATGCTGCACCGCTGGGCTGTGCATGCTGCCGGCTTCCCGGGGCCTAGAGGTGGCGTGGCCCCGGCGGCTGGGCACCACCAGGGCAGAGCCATAGAGCCTGGTGACATGGGGTGAACTTGCACAAGAAGCTGCCCCAGGAGATGGTGGCTCAGAGCCAGGTGGAAGCACCCATTTGTTGAGTTCACACATCAGCAGTCGGGAGGCTTCTGCCGTGACCAGCACCGTGCCAGGCATTGAGGCATGACAACAGGACAAGTAACGTGCCCTCAGAAAGCACACGATTTCCCCTACTTGGTGAAACAGGAAAAGTGTAGTAAAAGTAAACATACATGTATGGCAAAAGCACAAATACTTATATGGTCACTGAAAACAAAGATACACCATAAAAAAATAAAACATAAAGATAAAATACTCTTTTATGAGTCACTCTCCGTGACTTTCAGAGATGAAGTTGAATAGGTCTCTATAGAAGAACCTCGTTACTTCAGTATCTTCTCAGCCAGAATATTTAAGAAAAATTTGGTGACTGAAGTAAAATTTTCTTTTGTGTACAACATATAGAAGATTTTTCTCAGCTGATTAAGAATGTGAGCCTACAAGAGACCTAGGTGGCCAGCTCGTGGTACCCATTCGTCTGTGGATGGACACTTGGGCTGCTTCCATAGCTTGGCTGTTGTAAATAATGCAGTAAACATAGGGGTGCATGTATCTCTTTGAATTGGTGTTTTCATTTTCTTTGGGTAAATACCCAGCATTGGAATTGCTGGATAGTAAGGTAGTTCTATTTTTAACTTATTGAGGACCCTCCATACTGGTTTCCAGAGTGGCTGGGCCAGTGGTGCATTCCCACCAACAATGCACAACGGTTCCTTTTTCTCCACATCCTCGCCAACACTGATTTTTTACCTTTTAGATAATAGCCAGTCAGACAGGTGTGAGAATCCCAAGCTCTTGTGGACAGTGCAGCTCTAGTCCAGTTATTACACCCTTACACCTGTGTGTCTTTGCACAGCTGTTCAGATTTGCCACTAATTCTGGTCCTCCCATTGATGACAATTTAATGAGATTTTTACTATCAAGTTAGCTTGAAATTCACTCTCTGAGGTTTCTTTCAGAAAGTATCAAAAAGATTCATTTTAATAATTGACTCAGGTACTTGAATTCTTAGTTCAGAATCAGAGTTTGTTGTGGAAATGAACTGAATGATGCACTTTGAAGGTAACAGATGAGGGGGCCAAGAAAGGTGTGAGATAGAAGCCTTTTATGGAGCAGGTTGATGTCTGGTTCAGTCAGACATGACAGGGACCTGTTAGTGATCTTCACTGTCATGAGCATCCTTGGAAGTACGTTGGAAGGGACCAGCACATGTTCTGTGCACTTCTGTAAGTAGGCACAGTAGAGCCTAGAAAACAACAGGTACAAGAATTGCTCAGCCTAGAGTTATATTTGTTTTTATCCTCGAGAAGAACCAACTAGAATGCAGCTGTACAGCAACTTTTGATAATGAGATTGCAGCAACAGAATAGCAATGGCGATTATAGGTGGAATGTGTGCAATGTGTTTGACGCTAGATCTGTCCATCTAAAAGGGGGGGAAGCCCTGCCATGTGCTTTGTATTAAGAACATTTTATTGACCTTCGGTTCTCCTGTGGGCTATAGAAGGAGGTTGGTTTCCTGAGAAGCTAATGAAGGATCATGCAGGAAGGCAGCTCTTTGGGGTACTGGACATGGCTTAGAAGCCTTTGTAAATTGCAGCATTAAAGTGGGACAAAATCTCCAAAAGCTGAGGCCACTAAGTTCCATATGAGCTGTATTTTTAAATTTTTTGGATTCCATTTCCTAAAATCATGTTGTGAATGTATGAGTAACTGAGAATTCTACCCTTTGTAAGTAATTACTTAGTGAAAATTACATAAGCTGAGGAATGTGACCTGCCTGGTACTCAAATAATGTTATTTATAAATAAAAAATGGCAGGACAACGTTTAGGCTCTTATGGGGCTCCCCCACAAGTTGTGTGCTTTTTGATCCTGTTGCCTTGCCTTCTTCAGTACGAATATGACCACGATGCAAACGGCGATAGGGTCGTGCTGGGGACAGGCACATATGGGATCGTGTATGCTGGAAGAGACCTGAGCAACCAAGTGCGAATAGCCATCAAGGAAATCCCGGAGAGAGACAGCAGGCAAGTCAGGGCGGGCCTTCCTTGTTCTCAGGTGCCGCCTCCACACCCACACCCCGTGCCCACCACTGACGGCACAGGGGACTTAGGAATGAAGGCATCATGTCGTCCAAAACTGTAACATTCTCTTGTTAGAATGGTGATTCGCTTTTGTTCTTTGTGTGTTATAAATAGATGGAGAAAACGGAACAATTTTACTTGGAGGCATGTGGATTGCCAAGAGTCCTATTTTAAAAGAAAACTGTGGTTTTATTTCCACTCATCAACTAGGTCTAAAGTTGTACATTTTTACATAGATGGCAAATTTTTTTAAATGTGACTCAGTGCTTTAATTCATAATGTAACAATTTTAAAGGGCTATGATTTATTCAGATGTATCATTACAGAAAATTAAATATGGTGAAAAGAAAATTAGCTTTTTGCAGTACAGACTTTTTTTTTATACCCTGCCCTTTAACCTCACCCTCATACATTTGGGGCTATTTTTTTTTAAACCACCACTGTTACTAACTTAATATTTTTTAGAGTCTAATAAATATTCCTTTTTAAAATTCACACTGCCCCCCCAATTCTAAACAAGAATGTTGCAGTGTTGACTGCCAAGTATTTTTGTAGAGAAGCTACATACAGAGTAATGGCCACCACATAAGAAAGAATAGCTCTGTCCTCCACAGACATGTTCAGACGACATCTGCATGTTGCCCTCAGTGCTGACACTGATGGACACATGCAAACAGCCCTCCATCCTGGTGGTCAGTGAATTGTTAGGGATGGGTTACAAGTGCTTTCTAGCAGCTGTGAGACCCTTCATCATTCATCCGTTCATTTAATCACTCATTCATTCATCTGTCTTTTCATTTATGGTATTTGAGCTAGAAGGCCAGTCCTGAAATGAACTCGTCTAGCTTCTTCTAAGGCTGGGAAAGATTAAATGACTTCTTCAAGGACGTGAGGAAACAAGACTGGGATCCAGTCTCTTGAGTTCCTTGTCCGGTATTCTGTCTCTTATGCTCATGCTGGCTAAGGTGGTGCAGTTGTATTTTGGGGGGAGATTGCTGGCATGTACCACCTCCTTTAACTGGCTGCAATAGTTAAGCTTTTTGTTGCCCATAGATTTTCGGGGAATTTTAGAGCCAGAGGGGACCTTAGAAACTGTTTTTGTCCCATTCCCTAAATGTATAGCTGAACTTACGATGTTGGGCACCTTCTCTTTGCCAGATTCTGGACTGGCCAGGGGGCACTGACAGGTGCCTAGGATGCTGTCCTGATGTCAGGGTGTTCCTGGTTTGGTAGGGAATGCAGATACCTTGCCTGGGGATCAAAGTGATGAGTGTCACCACGGGGGGTGGAGGGGGGTCAGTGCACAGAAGGTTTGTGGAAGACAGGAGAGGAATCACTTACTTTTCCTGAGTGAGTTGTGGTAAGTTTGAAGAAATAAATCCTCTTTGAGCTGGTCTTTGAGGGATGAGTAGCAGTTCATCTGGCAGAAAAGGAGAGGCCAGAGCATTCCATGCAGAGGAAAGAACAGAGCTGTTAAAGCACAGAGTGTATTCAGAGAACAACGAATTATCTGTTGTGACTTGAATGTAGGATGGGGGTGGGGGCGCTCCTAAGATGAGGCAAAATTTTCAGTAGATGTAGTCTGACTTGAATTTGAAGTTCCTCCTGTGCCATGTTAAGCAATATGGTCTTTGTATGGACTTGATGATCTGATGAGGTGTGTGTTTCAGGAAGAGGAAGTATGGCAACCAGAGGAGAATAGACTAAAGAAACCCGACGCTGGGCTAGGAGGTCCATTAGGTAGCCATTGTTATAGTGTAGACTGAGTCTGCGGAATGAGACTAGAAGGCAGCTGAAGACAGAACCTTCTGCAACACGACTCTTCATGAGAGGCAGAGGAAGAGGGCCTGCTCAGAGAGGCAAAGCATAGTTGGAGAGTTGAGACCCTAACGAGAGCAGTCGTTCGTTGAGTACCTCCCATACACAAGGCACGCCGGTGGGTGCCTGAGACGCTTGACACGCTTCGGCCTTTGGCAGCCCTGTGTGGCTGGTAGAGCTGTCCCCTCTTTTACATAAGGGAAGCTGCCTACTCTTATGGGAGCCAGGAGCAAGACCATTTCCAGAGGGAAGGACGGCCAGCAGCAGGGCGGGTACTGGCACAGTGCCATGGGGACCCCAAGCCCCGAGGATCTGGCAGGTGATGCTGGCTTTGCTTTTCTTACTAGGTACTCTCAGCCTCTGCACGAGGAGATAGCCCTGCACAAGTACCTCAAGCATCGCAATATTGTTCAGTACCTGGGCTCTGTTTCGGAGGATGGCTACATTAAGATATTTATGGAGCAGGTGCCTGGGGGTGAGTAGTCACTAGTATTCTGGTCTCACACGCTGAAAACCACTGATGAAAATATAATGTGAACATCATCATCCATCTTGCCATTTAAAAAGTGACAGACCTTTTAGATATGGGAGAACATTTGTTTCTCAGAGGGGTTGGATACAAACTTTCCAGTGTCACATAAATAGTCTGTTTCTGGTTTAATTCAGTCATCAAATATTCATTGAGGATCTACTGAGTGCCAGCCGCTGGGCTAAGCACTGAGACAGATGAATAAAGCATAGTCTCCAGCCTTGAAGCCTTCATGGTCTAGGAGTTTAAAGATAATTTGGAGACGAGGGGACAGAGGTTTTAAAAATGACACTGCAGAATAACATGTTTACTATGAAATCAAACGCCAGTGCCTTACCCACAGAATCCCCCAAATGCAGGCAGTATTGTGGGGGGGGAGGAAGAGTTCCTCTGATCTGCAGCCGGAGTGTCTAGCTTGAGTTGGTCCCTCCATCTGCAAGCTGTGGGACCTCAGGCAAATTCTTTACCTCTGTGCCCCCTCAGTTTTCTGATTGAATAAATGAATTGTAAAATTGGAGTACTAATAATTACTCTAATGATTGGCATTGTAATAATTATTGGGTCGGTAAGGACCCTAGGTCAGTGGGTTGTTGGATGGATCAAATGAGATAGTGTATGTAAAGCTTTTAAAATGGTGCCTGGCAGAGAGCAAGAGCTCAATAAATGTTCATTTAAAACAATAATAAAATTAATAATGAAAATTATGATCTGAGTGCAAACACAAAAACTTCAGTTAGAAATCTGTGTGCAGGGGTATCTGGGTGGCGCAGTCAGTTAGGCATCCAACTCTGTTTCGGCTCGGGTCATGAGACCGAGCCCTGCATTGGGCTCCATACTCAGCACGGAGTCTGCTTGAGATTCTCTCTCCCTCTCCATCTGCCCCTCCAGCTCATGCTTGCTCGCTCGCTCTATCTCTCTAAGATAAATTAATCTTTTTTTAAAAAAGAAGAAATCTGTATTCATTCATTGCTTTAACCAACAGCTATTAAGAGCCTACTTTCCTATCAAGAACCTAACTGTGTACATTGACAGCTGGGTAGTGGGCTGGATTTTGAAGGTTACATTAAGGATAAAATACAATTTCTTCTTCTCTCAGGTTGCTCCTAGTCTAGCAGAAAATAGGTCAGTTGCTGTTCACGTTAATTGATTTTCCAAGGGTAAGGTTTAAGGATAACAGCAGAATTGGAGAAATGTGCACATCCCCTTTTACAGATGGAGAAAAACTGAGGCATAGCAGGATTCCTTCAGCACTGGGTAAGGTGTCAGGCTGAGGCTGGCTGGTGCCCAAGGGCCTGCACAGTGACCCCTGAAACACATGGTCAGAATACAGTGAAGGTTGGTTTTCTTTGGGCCCAAAGGTTCAATATCTAATATAATAAGGGCAGGGACGTTAAGATAGTCCTGCCCCTGTGACCCAACGCAGGGGGCTTCTCCCACTGAGGATGAACAGACCCAAACTCCTCTGAACCTAGCCCCTGTCTCCCTAAATGGCCCCTCATTCTGGTCCTGTCCACCTCTGAGTTCAGGGCCAGGTATAAAACGTGGCTTTGACCCAAGCCAAATGGCCAAGACGTTTGTGCAGCATCTGCAGCAGGGGACCGGCCCTCCCCAGGCCAGAGCGCATTGTTGTGTGCTCTCCTCCTGACCTTGTGCGGCATGACAGAGTCTGTAAAACCAAAAGGAGCCCTGCTGAATTTCAGAGGTCCCAAGGGACTCAGGTTCACCCTCCCTCTGCGGTGCCTTCTCTGGCCGCACGGCAGGCACGTCTGGGAGCTGGCAGCAGAGGGAGGAAAGACTGCAGTTAGCCCCAGGGCAGTGGTGTTGGCGTGATGGCAGATGTGCGGTGAGATATCACCTCACTTTGTTTCCCTGGCTCTTACGACTGAATCTTCATCGCCCTGATGAGTTTTCTGCTGTGTCCCTTTCCAGGAAGCCTTTCTGCTCTTTTGCAATCAAAGTGGGGGCCAATGAAGGAGCCCACCATCAAGTTCTACACCAGGCAGATCCTGGAAGGCCTGAAGTATCTCCATGAAAACCAGATTGTGCACAGAGACATAAAGGTACTTGCTTGTGTCCACCAACGCGGCTTCGTTTGTGCCTCTGAGACCCTGCCAGCTGCTGGCTGGCCGGGTCTGCAGACTGCCCAGTTCAGAGAATGGAAGGAACTGCGCGTGGCCGCCCCCAGAGTGCTGAGGCTAGTCTTGCTAGAGACTTGAGACCGTTTCTTAAGGTCCAAAGCATTTGATGTTCTTCCTTTTCTACAGGGTGATAACGTTCTGGTGAATACCTACAGCGGAGTGGTGAAGATCTCTGATTTTGGAACCTCCAAACGGCTTGCAGGAGTGAATCCGTGCACCGAGACTTTTGCTGGTAAGCGGGACGGGGCTGGGCACAGGCAGCCGTGCCGGAGTTATGGTTCCTGAGAGCCTCAGCATGGTGTGGCCAGTCGGTAACGAAAGCCAACCATGTATTGTCCCCAAGTTCAGATGATTGGAACCTTACTTATAATGGTGCACTGAGCCAGAGACTTGTGGCCATGATCGTGCTTTGCTGTCGTTGTCATCTTCAAAGGTTGGGTGGGTGTGGCTCTCTCCTTGAGGTTTTCTGAGGGTTTCTAACCATTCGGCAAAACAGCATCTCTTTTAAGTTGTGAGTAATTGTGAATCACAGTAGTCCTCAGCCAACTCATGAGGGCGTTTTACTGGTCTGTCCTAAAAATAGCCTGTTCCTGAGTGAGTTCTGGTACCTCGTGTACTTTGATACGGTTATGTTTCCAAGGGAAGCTGATGGTTCTGGGGAATATGGTCTTGTAGGTGGGGTCGAGAGGTTGGATTTTCTCTTCCACGACTCAGTGATGGACTCATGGAAACCTTGAGAGGGACTGGATTCAGAGTGCTACGAAATGACCAGCTAGCTTTCCATTTACCAGACCAGGGAGTCGAATGAGGTTCGAAAAGCTACCTGTGGCTTTTTGAAATTCCTGCTTAAAAAGAATCGATCCCTGGAAAGAAGTACTGATTTTGAAAAAGTAAAAGTTTGTGGTCCCCTAAGGTATAATAAAAGGATCACAAAGATCCTGCTTGAAGGAATTAAGAAACAGTGCTTAGAATATGATAGCTCTGAAGTAATCTATATAAAAGAAGCATGACTGTTCTCTGTCCCTGGAGCACCGAGCTGTGCAGTGGACAGATTTGGCCTTGGCTTTAGTGCATAATGTCTCAGCTTTGAAAAACTTCTCTTCAACAAGAGGGTTGTTGTATGTCGACTGCTGGACGCCCACGGTGGAGACACATTCTCTATCTAAAGAGAACTTTTATTTCTCAGGACTGACATCTCAGTTGTAACACCAGAGGAGGTACGTGCACCTCGAAATGGAAAATATCACACCAAAGACTCCACCAGAATCTCACAAAAAGTGTACTGAATTTTCATTGATTGTTTCTGATATAAATATACATGTATCAACATGTGTATGTCAGTATGTATGTATGTATGACTGGCACGTTTTTTTTATTACCCTAATTGCAAATGACTTATATCCTCCTCTTTGGAAGCCACCAATTAGCTTGGCAGTGTGTAGCAAGAGGGTCTCTGATATGACAAGGAGTTATTTCAAAACATAAAACCCCTGACAATTTACCTCGTAATTAGCATCCCCAAGGAGAAGAAAAAATTCACAAAATGCATGTATAATCCATTATCGCCTATCACATTTTCCCAAGTAATTGGCTTGAGGAGGCATGCATTTTGCATTGCAAAATAATGCAGGGGTGTTTGGGGGATAATAAAGAAGGGGTCTCATTTTGGGTAGGAAATTCCCCTGCATATCATTACTCTTTGCAACACAGAGAGGTTCTGTAAAGAAGTCTCAGCTGGTTCCTGCAGAGCCCTGCTTGGATGCTTGAGGACGTGGCTGGGCTTTTCCATGCAGATGCCCAGAGGCTGTCGGAGCCTGGAAGGGGAGCCAGAGGCTAAGGCAACTTCTGGCCCTGAAGCCTCCCCTCCTGTGTTCCTCTGAAGGGCTTTCACTGTACGTATAAGCCAGCTAGAACGGAGGAAGGGCCAGTATGGCTAGGGTCAGCCCCCTCTGCTTCTGGTTTGTTTGTTTTTTTAACAGCTTTATTGGGGTATAAAGTGCACCTGTTTGAAGTGCACGATCCAGTGGTTTCTCAAAAACTTTCCGAGTGTGCAGCCTTTGCCACGGTCCAGTTTTTGAACATTTCTCTCACTCCAAAAAGGTTCCTGTGCCACCTTGCAGTCCCCGTCCCCACCCCAGCCCCAGGTGACCACTGATGTGCTCTCTGTAGAGAGTTGCCTGCTCTGGAGATTTCACACAAATGGAAGAGTAGGTAGTCCTGTGTGTCCAGCTGCTGTCACTTTGCATAATCTCTTCCAGGTCCATCCATGCTATGCCATGTATCAGTACTTCATTCCTCTTCTGGCTGAATGGTACTCCATGGTATGGATAGACCATATTTTGTTTACCCATCTACCATTTAGTGGTCATTTAGATTATTTCCGCTTTTTGACTATTGTGAACAATTCTGCTCTGAACAGTCAAGGACAAACCTTTGTGTAGACCTAAGTTTTCATCCCTCTCGGGTAGATGCCTAGGGCTGGATCTTGGGACAGGAACTCTGTTCCGGTCTATGGCTGTGGACATCTTTGGTTCAAAATCTGGCTCATCCACTTGCTTGCTAGCTGTGTGACTTTGGCCATGTTACTTCATGTCTCTGTGCCATACATAGTTTCTTCATAAATGGAGATGCTCCTAGTACCATCTCAGAGGGCTTTTATGAGGATTAAATAAGTGAATATTGGGGAAGTGCTTTGACCAGTACCTGACTCACAGCAAGTGCAACGGAAGTATTTGTCAATAAAATAAATACTAATTTGCACTTAGAAGTCCCAGATTATTAGGGCTGGCAGGAGCCTTTGAGAGAATCAAGTTTCTGTGGGTAACTAATATGTTGAACCTGTCAGACTCAGAGGCTGTAATCATAAAAGTCATCTCAGATTTTTTTTAAAAGATTTTATTTATTTGACAGAGAGACCAGAAGCAGGGGGAGCAACAGGCAGAGGGAGAAGGAGAAGCAGGCTCCCCGCCGAGCAGGGAGCCTGATGCGGGGCTCGATCCCAGGACCCTGGGGTCATGACCTGAGCTGAAGGCAGACGCTTAACGACTGAGCCACCCAGGTGCCCCAAAAGTCATCTCCTCTTTGTCTCCCACTGCCCTCTACGTCCTGTCCAGGACAGGAGTCCTTTCCTGAGTCTTTGCCAGCTACCCTGAGACAACTGAGAGAAAGTCTTAATGCCACTTTGAGAAGCAAACCGTCTGAATTAGGTAACTGAAAGGAGCCCTGCTAATATACTTATCAGCACTCTGGTCCTCGCTCCAGGGACAGTGCTCTTCCCCTGTGGCTGCGGGTCTAGCAGCAGGCAGCATGGAGTCTCGCCTTTTCTCGCCTGACTCCCACCTCCTTCCCTGCTCCCCAGCTGGGAACACTTTCCTGCCGGGTCCCTCTGAATGTGACTCCCACGTGCTGGGCAGAGACCTGTCCTTTAGCTGACTGCCTGCTGCCCCCACCACTTTTATCCCTCACATTGTATTCACTCCTCCATTTTTTTTCTCCTGAGGGATTCAGGCCAAGGGAGATGGCCTTTGAGCAGGAGTCCTTTTAAAAAGACCCTAGGGGGCGCCTTCGTGGCTCAGTCGATTGAGCATCCACCTCTTGATTTCAGCTCAGGTCCTGATCTCAGGGTCGTGAGATCGAGCCCTGCTTGGAGATTGAGTCCTGCTTGGAGCTCTGCACTAGGCGTGGAGTCTGCTTAAGGTTCATTTTCACTCTCTCTCTCTTTCTCTCTCTCTCAAAAAAAAAAAAAAAACAAACCCAAAAGCAGTATTTCTGCAATAGGTCCCACATCTAGTGTCCAGAGATCATACATCTTTCACCCACTGTCAAGAGGGCGTGGTGACACCACCAGACCCTATGAGCTGATGCTCTAAGCTGCTTTTCCTTCCATGGGAACCAGTCCTATGTGCAGCTCACCAGCAGGGGACACACACAAAGACAGCTCTGTGTGGGGGCCAGCCAGGAGCCCTCAGAAGCTTTGGGGTAGGACAAAGTGGTGTCCCGTCCTACCACACCCATCCTTGGGCAGGGCAACCAGAGTGGCCCCTGGGGCCACAGGAAGTACCTTATTTCTCTTTTCTGTACTTCATTAATAGGAAATTTTGAAACTTTGGGCTCGGGCTCGGTATTTTCCAGAGCCTGTAGAAGATGCTTATGTATGTGGCCTCCTGTCAAGTGCGACGGTCCGGAGTGAGTGTTAAGTTGCCTGAGTCGCCATTTTGGGCACAGCCCTTCCCCGACTCCTGTATTGAGAGGGCAGACCTCCCGGCACAGCAGTGTCTAAAGAAGTAGCTTTCAACAGCTCCCCCTCCGGTCTCTCCTTTCTCCACCTTTTTAACACCTTGATCCAGGTGGAAGTCCCCTGGGCTAAGGGCCTGAGTGCGAGGTGTGTAACCAGTTGGATGACGCCCCCTTGGAAACATGGACCCATCGTCAGTCTCTCGCCCCGTGCCTTGGTGTCTGGCTTTTATCTTAGCACCTCGATCAAAACTTCTAAAGTGCTGCCCTATGCCATGCATTTTCTTTGCCAGCAATTTGAAAATCCTGCTTGGGCAATTGTCTAGGAACCCCCAATCAATTTCATGTCCCCAGGGGGCTGGGTCAGTGCCTGCAGGTCTCCTGTCTCCGTGTTCTGAACTCTGCACCCCTGCTTGGGCATAGCCAGCTGAGAGTCATAGCTGGCTGGCCAATCGAGTGACCTGTGTGTGGGCACACCTTAGGGGACATGCAGTTGAGAAAGGACGTGACGCCCTTAAGAGAGCCAGGTTAAAGGCAAGCAAGTTTCCCAGCATTTCTGCATTAATCAGATGCCCACCCACCCCACCCCCCCGCCCCACCCCGCCCCGGCATCTTTACTTGGTTTCTCAGCAGAAGCTATTCTGGTGCAGCTGATGTACACCCAAAACATGCACACCGCTTGGGGACAGTCCCTTGACTATTTGAAATAGTTGTGTGGCTCCGTCACTGTTGGATGTTTACTCTGAGTGGGTGGTTTTTTCTAGGAATATGGTAGTCAGTAAAACGGAGCACCCAGTTTTTGATTACTGCTCTCCACCTTCCAGTGACATGAGACCAAGTCACACGATAGCTTTGGAAATCCTTGCATCAAGTCCACTTTTGTTCAGGCATCATTTGTTTCACTCATGCTCCTGCTCGATTCCTTGCATCTGGTTGGTGATGTCATGGTGAATAGCTCCCGATGTGGAGACCGAAGACCTGAGTTCTAGCTTGAGCGCATCCCCTACCTTCTCTGAACCTCATTTGCCTCCTATATAAAATGGGAATCACAGTAGATAGTGCCTCTGCCCAACCTTCACAGAGACAGCGCTATGTAGTGATGTTTTTGTAAGCTATTGAGTACTAATGGGCAGTCAGGCCAGCAGCATTCAAGATGGCCACCAGTGCCCCCCCCCCCCATTCACAGCCTTTTGTAATCCCCTCCCCTTGAATGTGGGCTGGACTTAGTGACTCACTTCTTCTTTTTTTTTTTTTTTTTTAAGATTTTTTTTTTTTTCTTGACAGAGAGAGACACAGCGAGAGAGGGAACACAAGTAGGGGGAATGGGAGAGGGAGAAGCAGGCTTCCCGCGGAGCAGGGAGCCCGATGCGGGGCTCGATCCCAGGACCCTGGGATCATGACCTGAGCCGAAGGCAGACGCTTAACCGACTGAGCCACCCAGGCGCCCCTAGTGACTCACTTCTAATGAACAGATGAAGGTAGAGCGGCAGTGTGTGACCTGGAGGCCAGGTCAGAAAAGACAGTGTGGCATCCTTCTTGCTTGCTGTCTTTGGGTCACTTGCTCTGGGGGGAAGTCATGTCTTGAAGATCCCATGTGGTGAGAAACTTCTTCCGAAACCCCACCTGAGCTTGGAAGTGGATCCTCCAGCTCCATTCTGGGTTTCAGATTACTACAGCCCAGCAGGTAACTGGACCACAGCCTACCCAGCTGTTCCTGGTTCTGACCCTTAGAAACTGTGAGATCCTAACTCCTGTTTTAAGCCGCTAACATTTGGGGTAATTTATTACATAACAATAAATAACTAATATGGATGTCATTGCTAAGTTCCTACCTTTGTAAAGGGTGATGTTCACTATGTTTCCATACAAAGAAAATCTCCAAGTTTAGCACCAAGCAGACTTATCCCCCAGTTTTGAAACTGTTGTGCTGAAGTGCAGTTACTTGACCAGCGTCAGTAAACCACTGCAGTTTGGTTTAGTGATATTTTCTATGTTGCATAACTTTGTAAAAGTTTATTCTCTTGCTCTTTTAAGAATTAACTGTTAGGGGTACCTAGCTGGCTCAGCTGGAAGAGCATGCGACTCTTGATCTTGGGGTCCTGAGTTCGAGCCCCACGTTGGGTGTGAGATTACTTAAAAATAAATAAACTTAAAAAAACTAACTTTTAGTGATTGTATTAGTTGGCATTCAGGCAGGAAAATCAAAATCACCCCACTTATTTTTACAGAGAGAATTTAGTAGAACTGTTAACTGGGACTGAGCTATCCCCCTAGGGCTTGGGCGGGGGGCAGAATGAAGGGTAGAATTGGAACCTTTCAGGAGGGTATTACTGGACTGGAACAGGTAACAGTGGGGTAGGGCAAGATGAAGCTGGTTCTGAAACTATGAGGGGACAAAAAAGCTAGAAAGTGGAGCCAAGCACTGCTGCTGGAACCAGTTGAGGGTCCAAAGGGAAGCTCCCGCAGAGGAACAGCAGCAGATGGTGGGGAGCAAGTAACCTCTCCTTCCTCCTTCCTTGTAGGTATGCATGAGCGCACCCCGGTTGCGCTCTCGGGTTCTCTAGCGCCTCCAAGTGACAGCATAACAGGAAGCTGCCTCAAAGCAGAAATATGGTTTGCAGGGTCCCAAGCCCAGCATCATAGAGCAGAGCTGAGAGATAATAGCTTAACAAACCGCACCGTGTCAAGTGTTTCCTCGATTAATGGCTTGTGAATTAGTTCTAAGGCACATCCCCTGCCAAGGCCTCTCCCTTCACTATTCACAGCAGTACAAGCCTGGGAGGGGAGATTGTGTCACTGGAAGTTCCATCCCTGGGGCGCTGGGATTTCCTAACAATGCAGCAAGTGCTGCGAGCCTGTCTTGCCTAACCCTGCAGCCAGCCGAACACTTCCCTACCAGGTTTTCAGCTTCGAAAACCAAAGCCATCATTTGGGCCCTACTGATCTGTTGAGCGCACGGACCCAGCCCAGTTTGTATTGAACCTTAAATTAGTTTGACTTTTTAAAAATTAAAAGAAATTAAAATTCTTTTCTTCAGTCTCACCAGCCATATTTCAAGGGCCCAACAGTTATATGTGGCTAGCAGCTACCATATAGAACTGCATAGAACATTGTCATTATTGCAGAATGTTTTGTGGGAGGCACCTGGGTGGCTCAGTCTGTTAAGCGACGGACTCTTGGTTTTGGCTTAGGTTATGATTACGATCTCAATCTCAGGGTCGTGGGATCGAGCCCTGGGTCAGGCTCCACACTAGCTTGGAGTCAGCTTGTCCCTCTCCCTCCCTGCACTTGTGCGCTCGCTCTTTCTCTTAAGTAAGTAAATAAATAAATAAATAAATATCTTTTTAAAAAAACATTCTGTGGGTCAGAGCTTTTCAAATGGTCACTGGAAAGAAAAATGCTAAAACACATTGGATCTTCAAGAAGAAGATGTAGTAGGTAGTTTCTCCATTTTTTTTTAAACCAGCAAGCCCTTTGTTTTCATTGATTAAGATTCTGGAAACCTGCTTTGATTGCGTGATATTGAGACAGGCACTTGAATTTCTCTGGGCATCAGTGTTCTCTGTTCACGCCTTGGCCAGTGACCTCTGCCAAGTTCACTGTTATAAACCACTTTGCCAGCACACAGAGTCTGTTGCTGCTGCTTTCCTCTGCCTTAGTTTCAAGAAGAACCTACGATTGTATTCCCAGAGCCCTGATTGACCTCCCTGCCCCCATCTCTGCAATCCCTTCTCCTTCCAGTGCTATACCTGATCCCCACCTTCCCTGTGGCCACCTCTGGTGGCTTGTGACCCACAGGAGAAAGTCCAAAGCCAGAGCCTTCATTATTCACTGCTTGCCGTTCGGGCTGTTCCCAGGCCGCTGCCTCCTTAATTTTTAATTCTTAACTTCCTGCCCTGTGTCAGACTTCACTTGTGGTTCACAGAACTCGCTCTGTACGTCACACCCTTGTGCCTCTGCTCAAGCTCTTCCCGTGGCCTGGGAGTCCTCCCATCCCTTTGTCCACGTCTTTGACCTTCACGGCAGGTGGCGAGTTCACAGGCAGCACCATTTGCCACCTTTTGAGGATTTGCCTCCACCTTCCCAGCGGGGCCATGCTTTACCTTGCTTGCTCCCGCCCGATGACGGCACATGGCGGAGCTACTAGAACAACGTGGGACTCCTCCAGTGGGCAGCTTTTGGTCAGGGACGCCCCTGTGGCCCGGCTGAAGGGTCTGAGCTGCTCTTCTGAGACTGCCTCCCCACCTCTTCGTTCCCCCTCTCCTTTCCCACGTGTCACGTTGGCACTGAGGGTGACTGCTCTCCCTGCCCATCTTGTTCCTTCTCCCTTTATCACTCATATGCTTCTCCCCAGTAAGCCTCTCCTATGTCTAATCCTGTCTTGGCATTTACCTCTCAGAGAACCAAGTTGATCCAGATAGAGCTTTTCCTGACCGGAAGCAGGCAGAGTCCAGCACATTTTCCATCCACGTTCTCAGACCCCGCTGTTCTAGCGCCTGCTCCACTTTCCCACCATCGCCATCTTGTCTGTCTCCTCCACTTGGCAGCTCCTCAGTGTTGGGCACTGTGTTTCTCACCTTCTGTGTTTCCCCACATCTGGTGCACCCTACTATGTGCTTATTGTATTGGATCGGGGCCCATTTATCCTTCGAGGAGCTGGGCAATCTTCTGTCGTTGTGCCTAGTATCAAAGGAAGGCACGTTGCATGTCTCTGATCAGAGAAAGGATGCAACCACATCATTTATGCCTGAGAGCAGGCTCCATCTGTCATCAGTGAGAGGGTTAAAGTTCACACACTTGTTTACTAATGGTCCACTTACATGTTTGAGCAATAGGGTGCCCACGATCTCTATTACTTTTTTTTTTTTCCCCACAGGCACTCTGCAGTACATGGCACCTGAGATTATCGATCAGGGACCTCGCGGGTACGGTGCCCCGGCAGATATCTGGTCCCTGGGCTGCACCATTATCGAGATGGCCACCAGCAGGCCTCCGTTCCATGAGCTCGGCGAACCGCAGGCAGCGATGTTCAAAGTAAGACATGTTTGCTGATTGAAGTTGCTGGTGTTGGGGAAATAATAAGCCAAAAGGAAACCTCCTGCCACTCTGGAAACCTCTCCACGAAGGTAGAAGAGAAAACCATTTTATCACTGAATAAGCATTACATCAGAATGTGGTGCGGGTCACAGGCCATCCACCAAGTGATTGCAAAGACAGAAAGGACGTGTCCTTCTCTTGAGCTCAGCAGTACCGCCCTTTACCACCCGTGTTGTCAGAGGGAATGATGATTGGTCCTCCCGTGCGTGGACTGGAGAGCGCCACGGGTCACACTAGTGCGTCCAGGGGGCACCTGGTGATTGGGATGACCGTTTGCATTAGCTAATTGGCTTTACCCAAAGGAAAAATAAACTTCTCCAATTTTGGGGGACCCCTGAGTGGCTCAGTTGGTTAAGCATCTGCCTTCGGCTCAGGTCATGATCCCAGGGTCCTGGGATCGAGCCCCGCATCGGGCTCCCTGCTCGGCGGGAAGCCTGCTTCTCCCTCTCCCACTCCTCCTCTGTGCATGCACAGGTTCTCTCTCTCTCTCTCTCTCTCTCTCTCTCTGACAAATAAATAAAATCTTTGAAGAAAAAAAAAGAGGAGGTAGTTTTGGAGCAAGACGTTACTTTAGTTAGGCTCTTCCCTACCTGCTGGAACTGGGAGGTGGGGACGTCTCCTCCTTGATGTTGACATTTCCAGGAGTTGGCCCCCAGGTCCTTGAGAAAGACATTCTTGCCAAGAGGTTTATTCACCTTTTAAAAAGATTCACATACATCTCACAAAGATCAAGAACTTGGAATTACACGTTTTCTAAAGTAAGTGCTCTAAGAAAAGAGGGGGGTCTCCCCTTATTTCCATCAGGGAGGATGAAGCCTCTGATTTTGAATGTGTATTTGCGCTTACACTGGGCAAGGCTCAAGGCCACATGAGTCTATGTCTTTGGAGGGCAGGTTTCTAACTGGGTTTTGAAGAGGTAGGACTTCGGATAGCAGACGGTGATTACTTTGTCATTCTAAAAGCCCTCCCAGAACTGGCAGGCAGGGCACCCCATGTGTTGAGGCCCACTTAGGACTGACTGGCCACTATGGGCAGGGATTTTACCCCCCAGGTCTTCTTCCTTGGGAAGGGACATGTTTGCCACCCCAGGGGAAGCTGACGCCAGGACAGCCCCATGTGTCTCAGGTCAGGTCTGCGGCTTCTGGCTCTTGGTGCAGAGAAGTTAAAGAGAAGCTGTGGCGTTAAGAGTCCCTTGCCAGCCCCGGCCTTCCATGGAGCATTTGTGTTCGCCTCAAGGCTAAGAAGGAAGAGAGTGGGTTCACTGCTTATGGCCGGTGAGGTCCCAGCACACTGAAGCAGCCCAATGGAACAGGATCCAGAGGCCTTGCTTCCTGCTTCTCTGCCGGGTGTGCTGGCCCTCAGCCTGTCGGCCCGCATCTTTGCCGGACACTCCCGCTCACTCTTGGGCAGAAACAACTAAAAGGCACGAGTGCAGGTTTCTGCCGGCAAGCTGAGTGCAGGCCGCTCAGCAGACCGAGCACCCTGCGCTGCCGGAGCCGTGGCTGCTCCCCTCGGCCGGCCCCTGCAGAACCTTCTCAGGGCTTCCCACCCTCCCAGCCGCTGTCAGGCAGCTCCAACGCCAAGACCTCAAGTTAGCAAGTATCTTCTGGCACCCAGTCTCAACAAGACCCTGAACACCAGGGCTAGGGGACAGCAATGACCTTCCCCATCCTTAGTGTTGATCCGTGATGGAGCCAGGGGCGGTTTTTGAAGATCTTACCCGCAGCTTCATCACGGGCCTCGGGATGATAGATAGTAGCCTGTGCTGAGAAAAATATCAGGGCCTGAGCAGTGATGCTGTGAAGAGACACAGCGCCACGTGAAGGCCAAGGTGAGGGTGATGTGTCTACAAGCCGCAACCACCAGAAGCTGGAAGAGGCGAGGAAGGATCCGGTGGGGGTTTCGCAGGGAGTGTGGCCCTGTCAGCACCTTGATTTTAGACTTCAGCCTCCAAAACTGTGAGAACATCAATTTCCATAGTTTGAAGGCACCGAGTTTGTGGTGCTTGGTGACAACATCCCCCCCCCCCCCAGCAGACTAATGCAGGGACCCCTGGGGTAATAGCAAAGCACCTATAGAAAGAATGTATTGGCACGGTGCCAAGGTGCTGCCCACATTTGCTGTTTCCTAAGAGTCTGAAGGCAAACCATTCCTTTCTTCTTGGGGTTCTTGTCCTGAATTTCTGTCTCAGGCCCCCTAGTGCCCTTCGCTCCCTGCCCCTTAGGTGAGGGGCACCACTTGTCATGTGTCCTGCATTTCACATCTTAAGGGTTATATTCCATCCAGCGTTTAATGTTCTCAAAATCTAAAACTCAACTTAAAAGCTTGTATTTTATTGTGGTACGAATAGTTAACATGAGCTCTGCCCCCTTACAAACCTGAAAGCGCATACGACGGAACTGCTGAGTCTACGTACCTTGTTGTACGACAGAGCTCCACGGTGTATTCATCTTGTTGACCCGAAACCTTGCACCCTGCGATGAGTAACTCTCTGCTCCCCCGCCTCCAATCCCAAACTCTGGAGCCTCCCTCCATGGTGGGCTTGGGGCCCCAAGAGGACTAGAACAGAAGCCCCAAGACCTCTTACGGCCTAGGCTCTGAAACTCCTCTGATAACACTTTTCCTGTGACCTACGGGGCAAAGCCAAGTCCCAGGAGGCCAGCCGGGCGAGCCATTGAGGAGGATCTCATCCGCTGGCCCCTCAAAGGATGGCAGGGGTGGGAGCTTTGTATTGAAGGCTTGTACACCTGGGTGTGCCTGAGGCCTCACAGTCACATCGGTCACCTCTCCCTTAAATGCAGGTGGGGATGTTTAAGATCCACCCTGAGATTCCAGAAGCCCTTTCAACAGATGCCAGAGCCTTCATTTTATCCTGTTTTGAGCCTGCCCCCCACAAACGTGCCACCGCTGCTGAGCTGCTCAAAGAGGGTTTCTTAAGGCAGGTGAACAAGGGCAAGAAGAGCCGAATCGCTTTCAAGCCGGCAGGTGAGGTGTACCTGGACAGCTGGGGGGCCGCCCTGGGCGCGGTGATACCCGATCTCCTCTGTCACTGGGAGAAGACGGAGCCTCCCGCATGGCGCCCCTTGCTGTGAGGAGTGGCAGGGATGGGTGTGGGGGTTGTCGGACCCCAGCCAAGGAATGGCCCTTGATTTCCTGACAGGCGCAGGGAGGCCCTCAGGTGACAGCGGTACACGCCCTTGTTAAAGTCTTTTTTCCTTTGTGATTGTGCCGAGGAGGGAGGCCAGAGGTGCCTTGGCTGGGGTTTTGGGTCTTCCCTGGCCTTTCCCCATGTGCTGCTCCTGACCTTGATTAAGGGGCACATCTGGGGAGTTTGCCTGCAGCAGCTGTCCCATAGGCCACGGGAGCCAGGTGACCCCTTCTAGGGCATTGAGTCCTACCCAGCAATGACATAAAAATGGCCTCTGAAAACGAAGCCATTTGTTGTCTTGTCCTGGTGTGGATGGAGTCAGAAGCCAGGACAGGGAGGCTCGGCGGTTTGCTCCCACTGCGGCTAGCTGTGTCAGCGTTTCCTGTGGGCTGCTTAGAAGCGCAGTCTCGCGCCTATCTCAGACTTGCTCAAATGGAACCTGCGTTTCAGGGACCCCTGGGTGATGGATTGGGCTGCCCCGTTAGAGCAGCACAGACTTCACAGGCCCCTGCGTGGGTCACCTGGCCTGAGGGGCGGGCTGAGACTCCCCTCCCCCCTCCCTGTCTGCCCCCACACAGAGAGTACCTGGGGCACCACCCTAGCCCTGCCCACGTCCGGGGAGCCCCTGGGCAGCAGCAGCAGCGAGCACGGCTCTGTCTCCCCGGACTCTGATGCCCAGCTGGATACGTTCTTTGAGAGGGCTCGGGCACCCAAGCACCGGCTCAGCCACCTGCTCAGGTACGGCCCAACCCTTCCCTCCGCTGTGGGCCTGTGAGGGGGTACTGGCGTTCACCAGGGGCCAAATACCTCCCAGGTCAAAACCAGATGGCGGCCAAGGGCTTTTGCTTGCTTTCTGCGCCGTCAGTGGGCCAACAGTGCAGGGGAGGAAGGCAGCGGGCTGCATGTTCACTGCAGTCGCTTACCCCCATCCCTCCTCCTTCCTCCCCTCCCCTCCTTCCTCCCCTCACTACCCCTTCTCTCCTATCCCCTCTGCCCCTCCTCCCATCGTCCCCTTAATTATCCCCTTATTCTCTCCCCCTTCCCCCCTACCCCACCTTTTTCCTCCCTCTCCCAACACTGGTGCTCCTGGGGTTATAAAAAAAACACTGCATCTCTCTTCCATCTGCCTGCCTCCTGCAGTTTCACCTTGAGGGTGGGGACTGCAGGGGGAGTCACCACTTAGCCCCTCCCCCGCGGCGTCCAAGCGTGGAGACTTTGTTCTGGGACGCACAGGGATTGTCGCATGTGTGTGTCTGCAGTGTTCCGGATGAGAGCGCAGCCTCGTCCCCAGAGGACAGGGACCCAGGCCTCTTCCTGCTGCGCAAGGACAGCGAGCGCCGCGCCATCCTGTACAAAATTCTCTGGGAGGAGCAGAACCAGGTGGCTTCCAACCTGCAGGAGTGCGTGGCCCAGGTAGGGCCAGGTCAGGGGTAGCTCCTCATCCCCCCACCGCCCCCCCCCCCCCCCGCCGCCTGGGGCCAGGTCCCAGAACAGGGGGCGGGACCCCGAGGCTCCTGCTACCCTGGGACGTTTGCGCAGTTACAGTAGTCACTGTAAGTATTTCCCAACGTCCTTCCCTCTTCCAACAAGACAAAAGCAAATACAAAGGAAAAAAAAAAAAAAGACTCCCCTGAAGCCTGCATTTGCGGAGCACTGCGGTGAACCCAGGCATTGGTGGAGCGGTGCTGCCCCCTGGTGGAAAACAAGCCAAATGCAGCGCAAAGCTCAAGGGCTCCCCGCCTTTGCCCTTCACTCATGTGAATCCCCCGTTTTGAAATCCCAGCTGCAGGACACACAAAGTTGCCCTCAGAAGCTGGGAGAGCAGCTGCTTTAGGGACAAAGGTTATGGATAAGAATATTTGCATTTACTTCTTTTGGAAGCGGGAAGTTCTTTTTAGGAAGAGGCCACTTGCCCTACTAGGCCTTCTAACAAGGCGGGGGGGGGGGGGGGGGCCCCCCGGGGGGGGGCAGTTACACGGGATTCAACAGGAGGGCAGAACTGCTCCCAGAGGGGTTTAGTTGTGTGGGGTGGGGGACAGGGAGGAGAGGGGCCCCCTAACAAAAGATCGGGAGGGAATTCCAGAAACAGACCCCTTCTCACCTGGGGTGTCCACATAATACTTGTCGAATTTCCCCTCCCTCTCTGACTCACTCAGTGAAAGTGATTTTGGTGGGGGGGGCGGGGCGGTGATCAGAGTTCCGAAGACTTGCATCTCTCAGTCGGCCACATCAAGCAAATAATTGGGATCCTGAGGGACTTCATCCGCTCCCCGGAGCACAGAGTGATGGCATCCACGATATCAAAGCTAAAGGTGGACCTGGACTTTGACAGCTCGTCCATCAATCAGATTCATCTGGTACTGTTTGGATTTCAGGATGCTGTAAGTGTTCTGTCTGGCCCTAGAGAACGTGCTAGAAGGCAGGAAGCCCACTGAAGTGGCTCAAAGCCAGGACCATGGAGTTCAGTTACCATCTTCTCCCACAGTCCCTGTTTCTTCTAACCTGCTTACACGTAAATCCCTAGTTTCAGCAGTGGCTTGTAAACACAGAATATGCAAGTACTGGTGAACGGGCTGATGGTATTTGGCCCCTCAGAGCAGGAGTATGGGACTTAGAGGACCTGGGAGCAGGGGGCATCTGCCAGCTGAGGAGATACGGGGTTTACGCTTACGTGTCTATGCAAACAGGTAAGAGTAGCTGCAGGCCTGCATCCTTGTCTGGTGCAGCTTTGTGTCCCATGGCCCCTGGCCTTTCATAGGTGCTCAGTAAACGCCCCTTGAATAAACAGTGGAGAGGCCCGGTGCGGGAGATCCAATGCCTGCCCGTCCCCTAGACCCAGGAGGACTCGGGGGCAGCTTGCAGGAAGACTCTGTCTGGAAGGAACAAGTCAGGTGGAAATGCAGAGCAGCGTGGTTGACATTTTCTTTCAGAGTAGAAGTCAACTAGAATGAGTAAGAACTCCTCTTTCTTAAAAGTACAGCGGACCAGAAATCTGGATTTTTGTGACTTGTAGGTAAATAAAATTTTGAGGAACCACTTAATTAGGCCTCACTGGATGTTTGCGATGGACAACATCATCCGTCGAGCGGTGCAGGCTGCAGTCACCATTCTCATCCCGGGTAAGTGCCGCCTGTTTGGTCAAGGTCAGGCTCAGGCTATGGAAGAGATCGCAAGTATCCTCTGCACTCAACAGTCGTTTTCTCTTTCCCATCTGGGCTATATACTTCCCTGCAATTCAGTAAATGCTAAGAACTTCGGGAGGGGTACTTATGTGCCCTCTCGGCATAACCAAGGAGCCGGCATAGAGACAAAGCTTGTGATCTGAGGGGGAGCACCGAGCCTGAGGGCCAGGATCCTGCAGCGCACCCTCTTACACACTCGGGACCGCCGACTGGAGGCTTGAGTTCAGTGGTTCCACCTCCTGTCAGACTCATCATGTGGTAGCTCTAGAAATCTTAGGCTTTTGTACTCTCATTTGTGAACTGTCAGAGCAGCTTAATCCCCAGGTTCACTCTCCTGTGGTGACTTCATCCTGGGGAGGGAGGCTCTGAGCAGCTTCTGTTGACAGTGCCGCTTGCTCTCTCAACTTGCTCCCTCCCTGTCGTGGCGGCTTGTGCCCAGGTGCAGCTTTCCCCCGGAGCTTGTTAGACCCCAGGACTTCATTACGTCCCACTCCAAGCAGGCATCTGTCTTTAGTGAAAAGAACCCAGGCCAGGTTGGAAGTCGGGTTGTACCTTTTTAAAACTATCCTTGGCTGATTTAACATTCAGCCTCTGTTTCATCATCTGTAACCTGGGGGGGATCACCTTTTCACTGCAGAGAACGGAGTAAAATAGTCTCCTCCCCATTTATAATGTCAGCAGCCCCGATAGAGCGTCCTGTCGGCTGGGCCGGCTGCTGAGCAGTCTCGTGTGCTGGCAGCGGACATCAGCGACACTACGCCCTGGCCTTGCCTAACCATGGTCCTTTCTTCTGCCACCCTTTGGCAGAGCTCCGCGCCCACTTTGAGCCTGCGTCAGAGTCCGACGGGGTGGATAAGGACACGGACAAGGTCGAAGAGGACTGTCCCCCAGCAGACGGGCCCAGCCGTGAAGCGCACGTGGCGTTTGGAGGGAGCAGCCCCAGTCCCGCGGGTGCCCCCAGGGCCCAGCCCCAGCAGCTCCACCACCAGCACCTGAGCGTCGAGCTGGGCGAGCTCAGACAGGAGACCAACAGGTGGGCAGGGGTGGGACGGTGACTGGGGCCAGTAAGGGAATCCATGGCCTTGCAGAGTGTCCCTCCCAGGTGTCAGAAGAGTATCTTCACCAAGGCAGTGGGCGAGGGGGTGTCCTCAGCTTCACCTGGGGGAGAACGCCTCCCTTTCTTGTAGCGATCAGAGCGGTCTGGCGCCTGGCCACCGGCCACACAGCAGTTAGCCGTGCTAACGGCAGCAGCGTCTCGGGAGGTCTTCTGTCTTTTCACCCAGACGCGGCCCCTGGCGGGGCGTGTGGGTCCAACAGGCTCAACTGTGGGCAGCTGCACCCTGTCCCCACGTCAGTAGCCAAGCCAGGGGTTGGTTGGCACTTCATCTGACGGACATGCAGCCTATGACCCTGACCCTGGGTCAGTTTGCCCTCTCCTCTGGACTTGTCACGATTCCCCGGCAGGCGCTCACGCACTGCCTTCGCAACCAGGGCACCCTGGCATGGCTCTGAGGTCCCCCCTAAGAGAGCTGGTCTGTTTAATTCACTTCCTGGCACATAGTAGGTGGTCTAAAATTGTTAAATGAGTAAATCAATTGTCATTTGCTCTGGGTAATCACATCATCCGTGGACTTAAAAAAAAAAAATACCCCCCACAGGCAGAGCGAACTAGTTGGTACTGGTTCCAAAGGCTGCCTCGTTGCCCTCTGATCACTGCGGATGCCGATTAACACGTAACAGGGAGATGTCGTGCCAGGTATAGGGACCATGGAAGAAACATTGTATACACACTGGCGATCTCTAAAGTAGGACGTTAGGCAGATCTAATCATTTCTTTTTAGAGAGACCTAGTGTTGTTTTAAAGTTTTTGGGAGACCCGGAGTTTTAATTAAAAGGTAGTGGGGGCAAAATATTGAAAGCCTTTAAAATACGACAGATGTGGAAGTTGATAGTAATACTTAGCACTTCCTTAAAATATTTTCCAGTAGGGTTTATAATCACCAAATGTAGAAACTGTTCGCTCTGAGCTTCATGGGCACTGTCGATAGTCCCTCTGCTTCCTTGGGGTCTCGGGAGGAGGACTAACAGCCGGCACCGGCTGCAGATGGCTGACAGATCTGTTGTCCTCCGCGGCCGCCAGGCCCTAGCTCATGGGGACGCGGGAGCTGCTGTCGTGCAGAGCGCGAGGACCGGGCGTCCTGCCCGGAGCCGTGGTGCCTGGGCGGACCTGCTCTGTCCAGCGCCTGCGAAGCATTTAGCACAGTCCTCGGTCCCATACACGTTCACAGGTGTATTCCTCCTGCGGGAGGTCATCTTTCTGCTGGTGCTCTCCCGCCACTGCCCGGCACGCGCTGGGCTGCCAGCTCCTTGGCTTCCGCCTGAGGAGGAAAGACCCTGAGAGCTCCTTTCAGCACCTTGATGTGACTCCGGGAGACAAGCTGTCATCACCAGCTCCTCCTGGCTGAGTTTACTGATCACCCTCAGGTTATCTTCTGGTTCCTGATACATTTTGAGACAAAATACACCCGTGTATTTGTTTTCAAGGGGAGGAAACACAAGGGAGGGGCCCAGGCTGAAACCAGACTGTTGGGATTGTGTGATTTCCCCCCCCCCCCCCCCAATCTCTAAGGTTCAACCAATGTTTGAGTAGAACTGAATGGCTCTCTCTGAATAATGGCATTTTTTTTTTTTTAACCAGACTTTTGGAACACCTAGTTCAGAAAGAAAGAGAGTATCAGAATCTTCTGCGGCAAACCCTAGAGCAGAAAACTCAAGAATTATATCATCTTCAGTTACAATTCAAATCTAATGGTAATTTTCCACTTGCTCTGATGTGTGTGTGAGACCACCTAAAATCTGGCTAATGTTCTAGTCAGCCTTGCCACAGTTGCAGTTACTCTCTAGTAAAGCAGTAAGTACTCCAGTATATTCTGGAATACTCCTCAGTAATAGAAAACCACTGATACATTCAAAAACGTGGATGAATCACAAATGCATTATGCTCAGTGAAGGCCGATTCAAAAGGCTACACACCATGAGTCCCTCAATATGGAATACTGATGCAATACTCTGTTAAAGGCAAAACTCGGACAGAAAGCATCAGAATGGGGGGAGGAGATTGACTGTAAAAGGCTGCAAGAACTTCTGGGAGTGATGGACTGCTCATCAAAGTTCACAGCACTACATACCTAAAAAGGGTGACTGCAGAAATGAAACCTCAGTAAACCTAATTCATCTTGTGCCACTTACAAAACAGCTGCAGCCAGCCACCTCTTGGAAGGTGGGATGGCTAAGCGCTGACACAAAAATCTCAGTACTGAGTCCCATGTCCTCATTTGATTTCCAGTGCAGTTAAGGATGGGATTCCTTATAAAAGGCATTTTAAAGACTGGATAAGCATTTAAAGTGGTAGACATAAAGCACATCAAATTCCCAAGTAACATTACCCTTACCTGTGGTCCCTTTAATCTCTGGAAAGTGAATCCAGGAACTTCGGACTGTGGATTAGAGCAGCTCAGGCAGGTTTAATTCATATCCTTTCAAATCACACTTACGTTGTAATAGTTTATTTCATCCAACCTGTTACTTTTGAAGAGTTTTACTGTTAAACATTAATATACAATAAAACAAATTTCTCATCATTGCAGATACTACAGAGAACCCAGCATCCCCTCCTGGGTCTCAGGAGCAAAAAACTGATCAAAAGCTCATAGACTGGTTACAACTGCAAGGAGCAGATGCAAGTACAATAGAAAAGGTAAATTTGTGACAAAAACACACACATTCCTATGTCATTATTACAAAGCAGCTTAGCTCTTCTGTATTTGATATTTGTTTCAGATTGTTGAAGAGGGCTATACCCTTTCTGATATTCTTAATGACATCACTAAGGAAGATCTAAGACACCTTAGACTACGGTAAGAATGGCTTCAAAACATTGTAATAGAAAAACATTGTAATAGAAAATGACTTTTTTCCTGTGATTGTGCTTCTAAATCAGTAGAAAACAAAGTGGTGGTCACTTTCCCCCTTCATTGAAATTAATTTTCTTATCCGTGGCTTAGTCAGAAAACCAACTACCCAACTTCCCCTCTAACTCTGGAGTTTTCTTCCGATAAAGTTGGGTACGAAAGGGACGAGAAACCTCAGAGCTCCCCACCGCCCCCCAGCAGTCCTCTGCCCTCCGGACTCTCTCCAGCCCTTCTTTCCTCAGCCTGCCCTGCACACAGCCACCTGGCCCTCCTATACATGCCCTACTGGAGCCCAAATACAAGGGGACAGAGCTCTATTTAAGTTAAGAACTGCATTTTGGCAGTCTAGACAAGTCTAGAATTATATACTGTAGCTTTTGACATAAGGGCTCCTAAAGAAGTAAGTATTTAGTGGTGCAGCTTTGAAATTCTCTTTTCTTACGATTCTTTAAAGAAGACTCTTGATTGTTTCCTAGTGGTGGTCTCCTCTGCAGGCTCTGGACAGCAGTCTCCCAATACCGAAGAAGGGCTCAGGGGTCCCCGGCCTCCCAAGATGAGGCTGAACCAGTCGGCTAAGCCAGGGGACAGAGGGAGCCAAGAGCTGACATCTTTGTTAAAACTTCTGTTAACACAAATGCCACTGAGTTGACACAAGGAAGACCGCATTATTTAAGAAACTGAAGTTTTAAAGAATTACTGAAATGGGATGGGTTTTGTTTTTTTAAACCTGTTACTTATCCACGTTTTAAAGGTGAGTAGAACTTTATGTACTGTGAGAACAGTGACTGAACTCTATAATTTTGACATCCCAGAATATTGTGGAATTCTTTAAAACGAATTTCAATGTTGCTTCAGTGGAAAACTCAGTACACCCGTGAAACAGGTGTTTAAAGTAACAGGGTGGGCTGGGCATCACTGTTTTAGACCATAGATTACTATAAACTGGCATTGTACTTAAAAAGATAAAATTGATAAGAATATGCCTTGTATTTAATGTTTGATATGAGTGTAAATATTAAGAAAATAGCTTTGTATTTAATGTATAAATGAAGAAAACTAAGTTATTTGGCCTTTGAAATGATTATCAAGTGGTCTTATTTAAAAATGGCATTGTTGGGGCACCCAGCTGGCTCAGTCAGTGGAGTGTGCGACTCTTGATCTCAGGATCATGAGTTCGAGCCCCACGTTGGGTGTAGAGATTACTTAAAATATTTAAAAAAATAAAAATGGAATTGTCCTTCTACCCCCTGCCTGGAGATAATAAATACTGTGTTTTATTGAGAAATGACGGTCACTGTGAAGAGGCTTCAGCCCCCACGCTGATGAGGGTGTGCATGCAGTGTTCGCTGTTTGGTGAGGTGCATGGGCCCTTGCAAGGGTCAAGGGAATGCTCACACTCCCCTCAAAGGTAGGAATGGCTTTTGATTTTAGCAAATACTGTTCAGTCATTAAAAGAAATAGAACCATTTTGAGGAAATAATTTGAAATCTAAAATAATCTTCTATAAGTGTGCAGTAACATCTTTTAATGCAACACTGTACAAAACACATGCACTTACTATCTTAGCCTACATTCTTTTTATGGGGTTTTCTTCCTTGAGTCCAGCAGCCCACTGAAGGTGTAATCATTCATCACATGCGATCTCCTATTAACTGATGGACTTAAACTTGATCCACTGATTTGCACCCCGAACTTCAAAAGGCGGATCGCTGCTGTAAATGTGATAGCCTAGTTCTTCCAAAGGCGGTTCAGGATCAGCAGTGGCAAACTGGGCAGCATCCTCAATTTCTTTCCTCACTTCAACATCAATTTCCTAAAAATCAGATTACAGTTCAAGAGGTTTTTGAATAAACAGCAGCTTAGAATGCCAACGTGTTGCCAGTATGGAACTAGAGTACTATTTTTGAAGAGGTGTTTAAATGGCAGTGATCACAGGAATATTTTGGTTTGGAGTACCAGAACACAGAATTGTGCTACTGGGTTGCAAGACTAAGCAAATAGGACTGCTTCATAGGTAGCTCCCCCAGGAGCGGCAGCTCTCTGGGTGCAGAAACACCGGTTGAGCCTACCTTTAATTCTTCAACACTGGCCAGATTGCTGTTCACCATCCTATCCTTGAGAAGCATAATAGGGTCACTCTTACTTCTTACTTCCTGAATCTCTTCTCGTGTACGGTAACTAGAGGGAGGCAAACAAGTAGGTCAGAACAGTTTTCAGAGCTGTCGCTGGGGACATGGTGCCATTATCCTCTCAAAATACAAGAATGCTGCCTCTCACATTCTAGGATCTTTCTTCCTCTGCCTTCTCAGGCATTCCGACAACAGAGGCCAAGCTTTGAGATTCAGATGTAGGCTATAAAAAGAAAGTGGTAGAGCCGCTTTGTGCCATTTTAGGTGGGTGGTGAGAACTGTAGACTGGAAGGTGGCGGAATGCCAAGCAGGAAGTAAGTTTAGGAGCCCAGAGAAGTGGGGCCAGCGAAAACTCGAACAGTAGGTTTTCCCCTTCCTGATCCTAGAATACAAATGACCCTTGAACAACGTGGGGCTTAAGAGCACCAAAAATCTGCCAATTTTGACTCCTGAAAAACAAGTCTTAATAAACAGATATTTTGTATGTTACATGCATTATATGCTGTATTAACATAAGCCAGAAGTGTTACAGCCAAAGAAAATACAGAATAGTACTGTTTTAATGAAAAAGAAAATCCCCGTATAAAGTGGACCCAGGCCGTTCAAACCTGTGTCGTTCAGGGGTCAACTGTACATCCTTGTCCTACATCTTTGAAACCTGTTATCATTTCAAGTAACATAAACAGGACGGGAGGGCTCTACTGTTGTTCTGAAAACACCAAGTGTATTTTTCTGTGTAAGCTGCTCTTTGTAACATTTTCCCTTCAAACTCCAATCTACTCCCAGGCTTGTCAGGACTGGCTTACTCTGACTAAATCTACTTTGGGATGGCAGCATTACATGCCCAAGTTACCAAGGGGACTAGTAAAACTATCTTCCTAGTATAACCTACCATGTTCTGACTGATCTATTTCAACATACTGGATGCCCCATGTTGCCGGGTGGCCTCATTCCATACCAGCCAGGTTTTCAAATTCCAACTCTATATTGGGGTAATGCCTACAAAAGCTACATGCCCCTAAATATATATACTCCACACCATCGACCTGGTTTATGAAACAATTTCTCTCTGCAATTTTTTTTAAAGCAACTTCTACCCCCAACGTGAGGCCTGAATTCACAAATCTCAGTCATCATGCTCTACCCCGAGCCAGCCAGGTGCCCCATCTCTGCAATTTATTGCTGCTCATGCTAACATGAACATAGTACATATTATGAGGATTTTCAGAATGCTCCCAAGCAGAGAGTCAAATACCTACTCAACACCAACTAATTCACTGAATGAGGCCCACTGGTGTTTGGCTTCCAAAGCAAATGTCGAAATGCTTTGCTTTTTCATGTGAGTAGCACCATACAAAGCCCACCCACTTGGGACACCACTATCTGATTTCCCAAGACCATACCTGACGCCAGGGTCGCTCATGCTGTGTCCATGGTAACGGTAAGTCTGTAGCTCCATCAGTATGGGCCCCTAAAACAGAACCCAGTGGAGACTGAGACAATGGGCACAGCATATCCTTTCAGAATCAAAGATGTTCTCATCAGATTCTAAGTTGGCTGAGTTGTCAAGAATTTCCTATTAGCTAAAACCTATGTATTCCATGTTTCATCCTTCTCATTTAGAATCAAAAAGACATTCAACATGTTATAGAGCCCACTGATCTTAAATATTTCATCAGCATTGCCTTTGATAAATAATAATCCTATAAAACAGCTGAGATTTAATGCAGAAAAACCTATCAGAAAGCAGGTATGACACCAAGGGAGGGGGTGGTTTTTATCTTCAGGGTCAATAAAGCTAGCTTCCCCCCCCCAGTTCACAGATGAAATGATCTACAAGCATTTGGATCCTTTTAAAAAGCTAGAGAAAAGAAGTACTACAAAATCTCACAGAATAGGGGCGCCTGGATGGCTCAGTTGGTTAAGCGACTGCCTTCGGCTCAGGTCATGATCCTGGAGTCCCCGGATCGAGTCCCGCATCGGGCTCCCTGCTCGGCGGGGA
Organism: Neomonachus schauinslandi; assembly: GCF_002201575.2. NCBI lineage: Eukaryota > Metazoa > Chordata > Mammalia > Carnivora > Phocidae > Neomonachus > Neomonachus schauinslandi. The sequence continues at coordinate 111,254,055 of NC_058419.1, forward strand.
GTCTGCTTCTCCCTCTGACCCTCTCCCCTCTCATGTGCTCGCTCGCTCTCATTCTCTCTCTCTCAAATAAATAAATAAAATCTTAAAAAAAAAAAAAAAATCTCACAGAATAAGCTTAAACGCAAACCTCTAGGTGTGCTGGAAAGTGCAGAAGGGCGGGCAGGTCAATCTCTACCTCACCCCCACTTCATGCAGTTTCAGAGGGGCTGACACCCCATCCTCCCGCACAGGTCTGGCTAGCATGTGACGAAGATGGTGGTCACTGACAACATCTGAGGAGTAGCCCTGTGACTCTGCTGGCCAGCCCAACCACCTCCAAGACAGCTTCTTCCTGCTATACTAGCCCCCTTCCAGAAGACAACTTTGAACACTGAGGGTCTGGAGAGAGGAGATCTAAGACCCCTGGACAGTTTGGTGCAGTAGTTGAGGGACGGGAGAGGCCTGGCTCTCAGTCCAAGCGCCTGGGATCCAATCTGGGCTGTCCTGTACATTAGCTATGTACCCTTACCCGCTCTGTGCCTTAGGTTACTGTTTTACAGGTGAGGGACCTAACTCCAGGGTTGTGCTGATTAACACAGAAGTGCTTACTGCACCGCCTGACTGGCACAAGTCAACCCCTCACTAAGTGTCACCTATTTTTCTGTTCTATGCCATCCAGGAGCTACTGGAAAACACAGTGGGTTGGGCTAAGGGGGTTTCTAGACTCTCCCCTAATTCCAAAATCAGGCTGTGAAAGTCAACACATACTATAAACCAGCGATCCTGTTTCCATGTAAGTTTGTACCCTGCATGTTCTTCCAGGAACTGGGGAAGAGGGGAATGATACCGCCCACACCTGGACCTCTAGTCTTGGGAGTCCCAGTGTAGACTGCTGAGCTCACTGCCACCTCAGCCATACTCCATTTCATTCCTCTTTCCTCACATGCAGCCCCTCTCCATCTCCCTCCCTGCTCCACCCCCATTCCCCACTTGCATCACTGCTAGCCGAATCCTCCTGCACAGGGGATGTCATGGAAAGGTAAACCCTAGGGACATGCTTTCTGGGCTGTGAACACCAACTGAGAGAGAACACCATCCTTTCTACTAGCTCTGATGGCACCTAAGCCAACCTCACTGTTCCCTCTCCCTCTACTACTCTACCTGAAAGGTCAAGATTCTCAGGACTGAAACAGCAAGACTAAGATGACACACTTTAACCATAACACTTAACTTATGGAAGACAAGCTTACACTGAACACCTATTATCCAAGCAAAGTTCTGTGCTAAGCATTGTGGGGGTCGCCCATCTGCTCACTCAAGGGGCTTACGATTAATGGGGAGGAGGGGTGGAGGTTGGAGGCACATAATTAATCAAACCACAAGGCAAAATGCTGAAGGGAGAGCTCAAAGGAAAGATTCACCCCAAATGGGGGCAACGTGGGATGTTTCCCAAGAGGTGAGCTACCAAGACCAGGGTATTTACAAAGGGACCCGATTCACTGGACTCTTCTTCTACCTTATACACCCCTCCTCAATTACCAGCCACCCCTGAAGAGCTACAGTAGACACATGGGAGGCATTCTTTTAACGTTAAGATAAATGTCAATAGATTATCTCTAGCCCAGAGGCCTAAAAAAAAGTCTTACCTTTCCAGATCTACAGTAAGCAGCTGCAAACCTTGTTGCCTCCCGGACACACAAGATATCCATTCCATCCACCTGTTCATACACAGAAAAGGGCAGAGCATAAATCAACCTGCGTCAAACCATTTTAATGTTACAGGACCCGTTCGTGCGCTAAGAACAGAGAACTCTTCCATTTGTCTGAGATGGTCAAGGACCCACACAGAGGCATCAAACCGCAAAGGGGTAGCCCCAGCCTCATGCCAGGTGTCCTCACCCTCAGCCCAGGAATGAAGTCGCCTCTCTTGTAGTAATCAGTGCTGGCCGCTGCTCTCTCAACAGACGTTCCCATTCCATAGCGGTTATTCTCACAGATGAAAATACACGGCAATTTCCACAAAGCTGCCATGTTGTAAGCTTCAAATATCTGACCCTGGAAGTGTGTATAAAAAGTTCAAGTGGTATTATTTGGCTATTTTTCTCTAGATTTCTTCATCGTCCCCAAAAGCTGCTGCTCTCCCTGGCACGAAAGCTTTCAAAAAACATGAAAAGCTTCACCTTCCACAACGGAGCTTTTAAGGCAAAGGAGTGTGTATGTTGGGGGGTGGGGGAGGAAAAAACGACAAGCATCATCTCTTTTTGCAACCAAAGAAAGTGACAAACCAAAAACCACTCGTTTCAGTGGGGCCAAGGCAGTGGTATATAATACATTAGGAAAAGATCAACATGTAAAACTTTGTGGCCACCTACTTTAATGCTTTACTGTAAATGCTATCGGGCCCACTGGATAACCAGAGTGAGCCAATGTCTGAGAATCAGCATCCAGAGCAGAGCCTCAAGAGTGATGTCCACGGACTGGTGAGGACTCCGAGCATGACAGGAAAAGTACAGAAAGAGCCAGGCTCAGAAACCATGAGAGGAGTCTGCACATTACAGGACTGATAGTATAAGAACTAGTTTGCCCTGGGTTAAGAAGTAAAAAGGTCCTTCACCCCCAGAGTGTTTGTGAAGTGCTGAGGCAGAGGCGAGCTCTTCCACAGGAGGGCCTGTATGAAGCACTCGTGCCACACGCCACAAAGTAAACCTGTAATGTGGCCGTAAAACCAAATTCCAGCCTGCCCCGAATGGCTACTTCAACTACCAGGCAACAGACAACTTCTCTACAAATGGAACTATGACTATTCAACACTTTGGAAATAAAACTGCAAAGGTTATTCAAAGTCAGGAGACACATACTCACCTGATTGGCAGCACCATCACCATATAAAGTCAAACAGACCTCATCCTTTCCGTTATACTTACAGGCCAGAGCAATCCCTGCTCCCAGGGGTACCTGACAGTGAGGACAACCAAGAAAGAACCACAGAAATCCATGAGGGGAGATAATATTAATGCTCTGAATTTTAAGTCCTGGCCAGAATTTAAGACAGAAATTACACTATCACTACAAACTCCCTACCATGCCCCTACCCCCAATATTATAATCAAATTGGTAAAGCAACATGAATAATTCTTCTATTTCAACCATTAAACAGTAACACTTCTATAAAGATTCAACTACTCAAGAGCCAAAACATGAAACCTAGGTGTTTTTTTAACATAACAGCAGCATCACATTACAAAGTAAGCCAAACAATCTAGTTATAATTTTATGCCATTCTTCATTTTTCCTTTCAAATTTTTTTTTTTTCTTTTTAACTCTAGTTAGTTAACATATAGCGTAATACTGGTTTCAGGAGGAGAATTTAGTGATTCATCACTTACATATCACACCCAGGCTGTTACTTCATTATTCACTAACTGATGAGAACAAAGAGAACTATATAACCACAACAGCTCGCATGATTTCTAATGTGGCCCCTATGATCCTGATCACCTGCCTTTCCTCCTCAGATACGCGCATCCACAGTCTACAGCAGGGAGAGGAAGGGCTAAGTGGATGTCACAAAGCAATTAATGTACTTAAACGAAAAGGTGAAGGTATAAGCTGCTGCTGAGGGCTCTTGCTTACTTATAAAACATAACAAAACCTAAAAGGAAGAATTTTAAATCATTGTCCAAATCTAACTATTAACTGATCAAATGGTAGGCTAGGAAGCAATAGGTCTTTTAAAGTACACCAAGCCGGGGCGCCTGGGTGGCTCAGTCGTTAAGCGTCTGCCTTTGGCTCAGGTCATGATCTCAGGGTCCTGGGATCGAGCCCCGCATCGGGCTCCCTGCTCCGCGGGAAGCCTGCTTCTCCCTCTCCCACTCCCCCTGTGTTCCCTCTCTCACTGTGTCTCTGTCAAATAAACAAATAAAATCTTTAAAAAATAATAATAATAAAGTACAAGCCCCCAAAGTACTAAAATATTTCAGAGGGAAGTTCTCCGGGGTATGAAATGTTAAGATATGGTCCAGGGCCATATCTAGGAAAGCATGCAATCCTCATCCTCAGCGTGGATCACCTGAGCTCCAACGATGCCATTGCCCCCATAGAAGTTCTTGGCATACATATGCATTGATCCACCTTTTCCCTTAGCACAGCCTCCTCTTCGTCCTACAAATGGCAGCATGTGCACATACACATCAAAAACCAAATATACAAAAGAAAACCACACCCCAAGTGTTTACTTAGAGGCTCAACCACTAGAACTCACAGGCTAATTCAATTCTATAAGCACCCTTCCCTCTATGCAAATACATATTCCACCCGTATCTCCTGGTTCTTTAAATGAAGGTTAATCCAGTCCCATGTCCTTGAACTTTCCAGCTCTCTAACCACTGAGTTTCCTTTAGATGTTAGCATCATGGTACCCTGGACATTTTTTTTGGCCAGTTACAAACATCTTCCAATTTCTCCTACACTGGTACGCTGAACAGTTCAAGAGTCAAGGGGGACAAAGGGAATATTAAAGATTCCTAGAATTTAAATTGCATACTATGAAATGCTCCTACTCTCAATTTACTTTCTATGACTGCTAATTTCTACTGGCGTGCTTGAGTGACAAACAGTATTCTGATTTTACGAAGCTAACATTTTTAAACTTTCACATGAAGGGCCAGATGACCTCAAAAATGGTCAGTTTACTCAAAAGCACAACAGAGGTACCAAAGCACCAAAAGGGAGAGAGAAAGAGCCAGGCTCAGAAACCATGAGAGGTTTTTTTTTAATACTCAAAAAGGTTTTAATTATTAAGTTGTAACAGCATCTTACTATGAAAAATCTGCACTTATTTCACTAATTTCCCCTTTTTGAAAATCAATAGCAAACCTGTAAGCTCTGCAAGAATTTCTCGGACAGAAAGTCCACGAGTAAAGGTAAAGCCATGAGCCCGATAGGCTGTGATAAGATGGTCTGTGGGATTTATGCCGGCCTCCAGGCCCACACAACAAGCTTCCTACATTAAAGGAAGAAGCAGTAATGAGTCAATACAATACATATTTCTAGATAAAATCCCCAGCCTATTATGAAAATTTGGCCTAGTAGAACTCTCAATAACCACAAGAGGAGCTCTATTTTTCATTGGAAACAGAACAGAGGGTAAAGTTCAAGCCAGAAGCTACAAACTGGAAATTCACAGATGTAGTTTCAAGCCAGTACAGTGATTTGGAAAAAAAAAAATCCTGAACTAGATGTCAACATTAATACTGGGAGAACTTCATAGGAAAATAGACACTTCTGTTTTCTCTTGAGGAACCAAAAGCAGGAAGCATTAACCTCAGATTTCCATATGGCACCAACTGGCTGGAACCAAGTGATGGTGTCCCCCGGTGGGCCGGGCCTGCCGACTCCAGTCCACTACCAGTCCCACCTTCTTCACTAATTTATTCCACCCAGCTGGTCCCCACAGGCATTTGAATTTGTAACCCTTGGCCTAAACCCACAAAACAAAACACAAAGTGAAAACCCTTTTGCCCACAAGTATAAGCACTACAGGTGATCACAAAGCCATCAAGGCGCAGGACACCAGCAACGGGAAGTGTGCGTGACTTCCTTAGCATGAGCTTTGTAGCAGGCCTCAGCATGCTCATCTTTATTCTGACAGGCCGGCCTCGAATCCTTTAGATGCCTAAGGTGGGGTAAAAACCAATAACTACAAACCATACTTAAATTCCTACATCTAACATGGTTTTATTACAAAACCACCACTCACCTGACCATCACACAAGTGACAGAAACCACGAATAATTTTCTGTTTATACAGCTGATCTGCCTTTAACTCCATCCGGCGAACAGTCTGCATCATCCTATAGTACCTGAGCCCGTCCTCCCTGGTGAGCACTGTGGTGACAGGAGGGCCCTCTTCTAGCCGATGAAGATCGCATTTCTGAAATGGAATCAGACAGTTAACTTCCAGTTACTACAATATAAACGCTGACAACCCACTGTAAGATCTGTTATCTTATTGCAATATTATTTAACTTGAAAACCAGCAGAGGAGCACATAAGAGATGCCACATATTGCTTCTGACTCCTTAAATCATAAAGCTCACTGTGCAAGAGGATCGAGTTTTAGAGGAAAGAAATCTAAGATGACTTTCACCAAAAATCCATGGAAGTCAAATGAGTTATAGGTTGAAAGAAAAACTTTCAAAGAAACGTTGTAAGAAACTTTTTAAAGATTTTATTTATTTGAGAGCAAGCGAGTGAGCACAAGCAGGAGGAGCAGGAGAAGGAGAAGCAGACTCCCCACTGAGCAGGGAGCCTGATGCGGGGCTTGTGTACCTGTGGAAAAATTACTAACACAAAGCAAAACACTTCTTACCTTAATTTCAAATGTAGCATCATTTGCAAAATTACGGGAGGCCACGAGCACTCTGCTTGCCTTGAAAGACCAAAATATACAAATATATCAGTACTTTTTATTGTATTTTTGAAAGTCATTATTATTATTAACCACTTATCAGGATGCCGTCCTGGAATTTTCATAAGCCCCAACATATTCACGGGTGTATCCTCCATTCTCTTTACTGTGTTGGGATCTTGCCTTCAAAATGAATCCATGCTCTGGCCAATGAAACCTGATCATACCCACTTCTGAAGGGTAACAGTAGAAAGAGAAAGGAGACAAAAATCAAACCCATCCACGTGGCCACTCTGTTTCCAAAGAAATTACAGTGAAAACAGAATGAAGTTAATGGCCAAACTGAAGAGACTAGATAACCTGTGGGCTTTATTTCTGCTATCTGCAGTCATAACCAGACATTGAACAAGCCAAAGCTTTACTTTCATTATTATTCTTCACATAAAACTATGATCCAATTCCTATTTCAGGCCAACCACTATTCTATGAAATGGCTCCATAAGAAACATATTTTAAACTACTAGAAGTATGAGATACAAGCCTCAGAAGGGAGAAATGTTCTCTGCAACCAGCGTTCCCTTCTTGCTGTTTGGGCAGCTGTTACTGCTTGGGTGGCAAAAAGCGGGGGAAAGGTTTCCTTTCCACTTTTTCGATTGAACATACCTGCTCACAACAGAAGTACTCTATGTGATGGCTAAGGTCCAGATTAGACCACAAAGATTTACCAATTACTATTACTGTATTATTTTAGCCACATTCTGCCACGTTTTCAAACACTGATATGTAAATTGACATGACTTCTTTTCATGGAGACTTGAAGCATATTCTTCAGATCCCACAGAAAGTACTTTGGATGTATTCCTACAGTGTATTATTACCTTACCGTCCAACTTCTAGCACTGGACTTGATCCTGGTGAGAAGGGTTAAAGTTGACCTGCTAAGCGCCCCTCCAAGTGTACAAACACCTATTATCTACTTCTCTCCACCCATCAGCATACCATTATCTGATAAAGCCAACAAGACAATGACCTTGCTGTAGGAAAAATGCTTAAAGACTAGAAATAAATGCTTAAGTTAGAGGCAAAGGGAATCCATTAGTATACCTAAGAATATGTGAAGAAAACTGAGGAATTTGGAAAGAAGTAAAGCTAAGCAGGGTGAGGTGACAAACTAAAGGCGATGTTTGGCAATCATGAAACAGACCAGTTATTTTTGCCAGTTAACAAATTACATTGTGGGGCCAGAAATTTTTCTTGTAATGCAAAATAAATGTCCAGATACAGCTACAAAAACTGTAGTTTTCAGAAATATTTAAAACTAGAGAGCTTGTTGGGGTGCCTGGGTGGCTCAGTCATTAGGCGTCTGCCTTTGGCTCAGGTCGTGATCCCAGGGTCCAGGGATCGAGCCCCGCATCGGGCTCCCTGCTCGGCGGGAAGCCTGATTCTCCCTCTCCCACTCCCCCTGCTGTGTTCCCTCTCTCGCTCTCTGTCAAATAAATAAAATCTTTTAAAAAAAAAAAAAGGCTATTCCTTCTCCCTCTGCCCCTCCCCCTGATCACATGTGCGCTCTCTCCCTCTCAAATAAATCAATCTTTAAAACAAAAAACAAAAAACGAGACCTTGTTGAAACACTAAAATCATACACCTGGAACTAATACTACACTGTGTCAACTAATTGGAATTCAAGTAAAAACTTAGTAAATAAAACTAGAGACCAAACCAGCTAGTAACCAACCATAACCGAGAAGAGGTAAATTTCTTTCTCCATCTTAAAGTTGAAACCAAGAATGACGGACAATTCTATATAATATAGAGCAGGAAGGCAAGGTCAAAGACTACGACTGCCGGAAAGCTACTCATATCCTTTCTCCCTGTTTCATCATTATCCATCTCAAAAATAAGAGGAATCACTCATATAATGGGTAAAAGGAGCTGAGTTAAGAAGCTAAAAGTCCTATCAGAAGTATGAGTGTATCATAATTTATAACTGTTGAGGCTGTTGAAAAAATTACCTTTCATTTTCTCTGGAGAGCCCTAAAAAGCTTCTCTGTTAAATAGGATTCCTCTTTGAGAGACCATGGACGAACCCACTCACATTTTGAAAAATAAAAACTTTTACGTTCCTAAATACATGGGAACCATTCAAGTCAAAGAGGGAAAATAGTTCAAAAATTCCAAATTCTACCAGTGTAAATTAAAAATCTTCCCTATTACTTAAAAAGCCAAAAGTATACTGGTAGTGAAATTCTCAAAGGATCATAACGGAAATACAAACAATTTTAAATGCAATTTCATCTGTGAAATAACTCTGAAAACACTCAACCTCATTCAAAGATGAAATCACAGGTACTTAAGCAACTTAAGTTACACTGGGCCTTCTGCTTTCATTTTAGAAACTGTCATTTTGTAGGAGGTGCATCCAATTTCTAAAGGTTTTGGTGGGATGGCTGAAGGGTGGCAAACCAAGGGAGAAAAGAGGGAGACAATGTCCCAAGTCTTCTACCTAGGCCGGCCCCTAGTAACCCCTGAGAAGTGAACACTGTAAATTACAGCAACATTTTCCCTTAGGTTCTCGAAGACATTAAATACTACACCTACTTTATACAATGAGTTTGTTAAAAGACAAATTCCTTAAACCTATTTGTATCACCTATGCTTAGAAAGTGGTTGTTTCTGTCTTGATGGTATTAACATCTGATGTACTTACTTAATTTTTAAAGACACTTTTGCAAATCAAAGTGTCAAGCCCACAATCACTGGGAACCTGGCAAGCTATGGAGTATGAAACTTGTCCAGTTCCTGACAGTTTCAAGTGTGTTTTCCTTTATCTGACAATGATCTTTTTTTTAGCATTAAGAAGTACAGGTTCAAAAAAGAAAGTACAGGTCTCTGATGATTCTAAAACAAACACTTTGAACACTCTAGCCAGTGTTAACCCAACTGAAACCTGATAAATAAGCACACTAGACCCAAGAACCTAAAGTGCGCTGAGCACTCTGGGGACATCTCATCAATAATTACAGGTTATGGAAACACTGATGACCTGATTTGCTCTGTTACAAGGACGGGGAGATATTAAGCAGGGTTTCAGCCCAAAGACACACATAATCTACAGTTAATACATAATTCTTCAAAATATTTTTGTGTGTCTTACTATAATTAATGCCACATATGCAAGCAACAGGAAAAATAAGCAAAATAGCCAAAAAAGAGGGCCGGCTCAAAATAAGGAGCACTAGCTCTTTCACTGTCTCTAATTCTTATTTTTAAAAAAGTAATTAAATAAATGTTATACACAGGAATCCATTTCCGTTGTAATAATCTTTTCTCTCAGTAACAATTTTTGACTAAATGAAGTTATATTCCACTCTGGTTTTATCCAGTTAACAAATTACTGTAACTCAAAATTCATTTCTATTTGATTTGGGCGGTATTATGTCATTTTTGAAGAGGCCAAAGTTTTATTGAGATGAAGTGCAATTTGCATTCCATGCCAACGCATTGCTGGAAGAATGGAAAACACAAGCAGGAGTAATCTGGGCAACTGAGCAAATGAGCCTCATATTAAGTAATGACTTCTCTCTGTTCCTAGGGACACAGAGGTGACAGTAATTTGAAAATGCACAGAGCAGTTTTCTTACTGCAGAACACCACCAATTCTATCAAAGGTTTTCTTTTCTACTGCAGGCCTTTAAATTTAACATGATACAGAACTAAGACCCTCATATAAAGCTGAAAACATGTTTCCATTACTTACATTCAACTAAAAAGCGAAGATGTGGAGATTAAATAGCCTAGTGCCCGGCACACATTAAGAGCTCAAGAAATGTTGGATATATCATGTGATATACAGAAATAAAACGGAAACGGGCTTATCCTTCAGGTTGATCTAATTGCAATTAAATGCTAGTAACTGCTGAACCAAATTGTTTTGTAATTATTTCAAAGAGATTCCCAGAAGAGTATACTTCCTTTCAATGATCTCTGCCCATACTAGGCAGAACGGCCCCCAAATACTGGGAGTTACTAGAACTTGAACTGCAAGTCAAGCCTGGCTGCAGTTGTACCCAGTAATACTACCTCCCCACACTTAGAGGTCAAAATGCTTGAAGGCCTTAGGCACATCTACAAGCTGGAGCCATCAGTAGTGCTAACCTCTAACCCCACCCTCCCAAGCACCACTGCTGTTTTCTTCAGCTACTTTTACCCTAAGCGTGTGTGTTTAAGGGGGAGGGCGGTTTCCTCTGGGTTCTGCTTGACTGCTCTTGAAGTGACTGCCAAGAAAAACTCAACGTTGAGGGAAGGGGGGTAGTTTCTGGGGAGCATGACCCGGACTTAACCCTACAGAGCTGGGTGCAGGTTGTTCCACAAATGTATACCCAACTGGGCACTGAAATAACATTTAACATACGTGTTAAAAGGTTAACATACGTGTTAAAAGGTTAACATACGTGTCACGCATTTAAGCTTCACGACAACCGCACGGGGTGAATACTCGTATTATCTCCTCTTTAGAGAGAAGGAAACCGAGCACGGGAGATTTAAAACAAAAACAAAAACTTGCCCAAGGTCTAGTAAATGGTGAGGCAGGTGTTTGAACCGGACCAGTCTCCGGATTTCACGCTTTTAAGCATAGTACATGGCCTCTCAGTCAAGATGAATGAAATTAGAAAGATTTAAACTGAATGGGCAGGATCAACTGGAGACTCGGGGATGCCCAAGGCCCCCTTTTCTGTCCGCAGTAAAAGAACGGGCACTTCTGGAGCACACCTACTTTAGCCGGCGCCGGGAGCTGCGGCTAACCTCCCCTCGGACCTTGTAGAGCTCCCCTCCCCCCATTCGCTGCCGAAGGGCCCGGCAGCCGCTCGTCCCGGGGCCGGGAGCGGAGTGCCAGGAGCGAAGGCAAAACAAAAGACCTGCGGCTCTCGGGACGCTTCGCAGCGCCCTAGGCGGCGCCACTCCGCGCGCCCCCAGACTCGGGCCGTCCTCTCGCGTCCTCCAGGATCGGGCCCCGCCTTGGCCCCGGGCCCCGCCTCGGCCCCGCTCGCGCCCTACCCCGGGCCGCCCACGCTGCCTCACCGGCTTCTGGGCGACGCCCGACAACACGCGAGACACAGCGGCGAGCATTTTCCTCATGGATTGTCGGCAGTAGTGGCGGCGGCGGCAGCGACTCCCAACGACTCCAGCAGCGCGGTCCAGGAATCTCCAAGTCTCCTTCAGGCGCCCGGAGGGGACGCCACGCCTTAACCGCAGCACGATGCGAGGCAACGGAAAGACGTCATGCGCCGCGCCGGGCCGCAGGCCAACCAGGCGGGCTCCTAGGGTGTGCCCCGCCCACCAAAAAGGCTCGCGACCGCTCATTGGGTGTCGGCGCCAGAGATGGCGGGGGCTGGAGGCTCCTTCCGTCACCACGCCACGGAAGGGTGAGGATGCCGGGCGTTGAGTGCGTCGGCCTGGGAAAGTGGAGCCCCGCCTCCAGGGCCCCGCGGGAAAATGGCCTTTTCCTTAGGTTTAGCAGCTCCGACTAGGCGTGCACGATCGTGCAGGTCACCTACCGTGCGCCCAGTCCTGCCGGTGCTGCACTTTTGCAGCCTTCGCTCAGTACACGGGATAATGAAGATTTACGGCATGGTCGGAGCCAAAAGCCTGGCACTCCGCTCTGGAACATCTGGTTTCTTTAAATGGTTCTGCTAACTTGTCTTAAAGAGATCATGTAACAGTTGTAAAATGCCGTCCTGTCTACTTGAGCTACGATCTAAAAATCGGTTCCCCAGGTAAATATTGAGAGATCAATGGAAAAAGCTTCTAGCTCTAGTTATTGGTTCACAAGCTCAACGTGAGTTAACAACAGCATAACACATCTGATAATAAAAACATACACAGGGGCGCCTGGATGGCTCAGTCGTTAAGCGTCTGCCTTGGGCTCAGGTCATGACATGATCCCAGGACCCTGGGATAGAGACCGGCATCGGGCTCCCTGCTCAGCGGGAGGCCTGCTTCTCCCTCTCCCCCACTTGTGTTCCCTCTCTCGCTGTGTCTCTGTCAAATAAATAAATTCTTTAAAAAAATAATAATAAAAGCATACACAAAGAAACACAAAAACAACTCTGGGCTCTATTGAGTGACTTGGTCAAAGGGCTGGTTGTGGGCTACTGGGATTGCACCTGGGGTACGGGGTTCAGATTTGGGCTCCCCATTTAAGGGGAATAGTGTCAAAAACGGGTGGAATCCAGGGGACTGGTCAGAATGGTGAGAGGCTGAAGTTATAATTTGTGAAGAATGATTAAAAGAGTTCGGGGAAAAGCCAGACTAACTTGGAGTGGGCTAGGTTATGTTTTGTTAACATAACAAACATCAATCTCCACATTTCAGTCACTCCAAGAACTTGAAGTGATTCAAGTCACCTTGTTTACACTACAGGTCCCTCACAGCTTGGTTGGGGCTCTGCTCCATGTCATCTTCACTCTGGCACTCAGACTGATGGAATAGCCTCTATAGGAACTTACCATGGTAGAGGGCAAAGAGATCATTTAAACTGGCTCTCAAAGCTTCTACCCAGAAGAGACACATGTCACATCTTCTCAATTTCCATAAACCAGAGCTAGTCACCCAACCATATCTGAGTTCAGCAGGGTGAGGTATAATCCTCCAGTCAGGAGGAAACCCAGAAAATAGGATGAACAGTAAAACCATAGAGGATTGGATGCATCATTACACATTTCCATGCCAGTCATGTTCCATGAGAAAGAACTATTGTGTGCATCTGTATGAATAAAAGGATTTCAGTTCAGTATAACAGTGAATTTCCTAACCATAAGAATTGTCTCATGAGAAGATTCCCTACCGGTGTCACCAAAAGTATTCAAAGCAAAAGTTCAAAGCATGACCAGATGCCAGAATGGCTAGAAGAAGGACTTTGACACTGGCAGGAGGCTCAGCTGAGAGACCTTGTTGATTCCTCCCACCTATATGACTAGGTAACCGTGAGAAGAGCACTCCTCAAAGGAGTGAGCAGGGCCATTAAAAGGTAGGGATGGAAGTGAGATGCTGCTGCTGATTGAATGGGAAGGGTGAAGAAAAAGAGAGGCAAAGGATCAGAGGTCAGATGCCCAGGTCACAAGTAGCAGCTGGCCTGGATGGTTTGGGACATGTTGGCCTGGAGGCGGTAGTAAATCTGGAACATATGGCTAGAAATAGGAATTTGGGAGTTATTTGCATCGGGGTGATGTTGATTTGTGTGTCCAAGAGCAATGTAGAACATATGGACATAAACAAAGTCATTCATTCATTTAACCCTATTTATTGAGCACTGATTGTGTGTTAGGTACTGCACTAGGCACCGGGGATATAGCAAGGAACAAGTAGAATAGAGGCTGTATCTCACAGAGCTTACAGTCTAATGGTAATTAACAAGTGCACATAAATATTAGATGAACACATAATACTAACAATAGATGGTGTGAAGAAAAACAGGGTGAAGGGATAGAGAATAAGGAGGAGGATCAGAAAGGCTCCTCTGAGAAGGGGACAGGTGAGCAGAGACCTGAATGCAATCAGGAGGCAAACTATGCAAAAATCCCAAGGAGAGCTTTTCATACAGAGGGATCGACAAATACAAATGCCCTGAGGTGGAAATAAATTTTGTATATCAGAAGACTAGCAAAAAGACCAAGTGACTTTGGTGGCATAAAACAGGCAGAGGGCCCAAAGAAATGAAGTAGAAAAGAGAGACACCAGCAAAGGAGGGCCCGAGTGGAATTTTTTGTTTTTCTTAGAAGGAAATGGAATTTTGTTTTGAGTGGGATAGGAAGCTATTGGAGGGATGGGAGCAGGGAAGTGGCCTTGATTTAATTTCCATTTCTACTGAACACTTAAGAACATTCTCGTTGCTTCTCAGAGTCCATAGTCTTCTCTGAGAAACAAACTGAGGGTTCTAGAGGGGAGGGGGGTGGGGGGATGGGTTAGCCTGGTGATGGGTATTAAAGAGGGCACGTACTGCATGGAGCACTGGGTGTTATGCACAAACGATGAATCATGGAACACTACATCAAAAACTAATGATGTAATATATGGTGATTAACATAATAAAAAAAAATCTTAAAAATCAAATATAAAAAGATAAAAATAAATTTGTACATATGTCTGGCACCTTTTGAAATTTAAAGTTTTCCTAAAATTAATTTTTTACATTTAAATTTTCCTAAAAAATTTAAAATTTTCCCTAAAATTGAAAAAAAAAAAAGAACATTCTGGTTGCTGAATGGGCATTTGATCATGTAGGAACAAGAGATCCCTTAGTGCTTGTTCTTTGAGTTCTGGGTAGCTTCTGCTTCCTTTGGGGGAACTTGTAGACAGTAGCAGACTGGATCTAAGTTGTTCTTTCCTTCATATTTGCAAGAAGCAGATCCTACATCCTCTGTGTGTCATTGCTACCCAAACACTATAAAGATTTAAGACAGGATTTTATAAGAATAATGAAGGGAAATGTGTATATCATTGTTTCTCCAAGTTTGGATCACTGTACAAGTCCAGATAGACTGACCAGGTTATGTTGCAGTAACACATGAGTCTCAAGTATCAGTGGATTACAACAACAGAGGTTGATTTTTCACTCAGGGTCTATGTCCAACATGGATCATCCAGGGACTTTATCCATGATGTCACTCAAAAACCCAGGATGATACTCTAATATTTCAATACATAACCGTCATGGTCAATGCGGCAGGAAAGGAGAGGGCGCCAAAGGGTCTCACGATGGCCCTTAAATACTTTGGCTGAGTATCCCCGGTCTCTAGAGATGGTGGCTCAGTGAACTCCTCTGCCATCCAGCAAGCAGCACTCTCTCCAACAACGGGACTCCTCCTTGGGTGCTGTATTTCAGCCCTGGGGGCAGTGGCTGCTTTTCTATCTGCTATTCCTGTATCCTTTATATTTCTCTTTATGTCTTCTCCCTCCTACTCCAACCCCCTATTATTTGAGCAATAAGATAAATAGCGGTAGTAGTGGATTGTAACCCATCGAAGAAAATAAATACCCATGAATCCATACAGACATAAATACATATTTAAATAAATAAGTAGGGGAGAAGAGGCAACTTTTCCTTAACAAGGTACTAATCACACAGGATAAAATAGTAAATTCACAATGGAGAAACAGGTAATCCAATTTTTAATAAGTAGGATTTTTTTTTTGCACTCTTTTTTTTTTTTTTGTCAGAAATTTCAAAGCTAGAGTTGGAAGTGACCTTGAGGGTGAGGGACACTTCAGGTGTTGTATGAGTGGTGACAGGCTAAGGTTGCAGTTCATAGTCATTGGCTATGGGCCATAATATTCTCATCTGTGCTAGAACATTAACAAAGGACTCTTGCCTCTGGGGGAGGAGAGGCCAAGGAGATGGAGAAATAATTATGAAAGGCAGGGACCTGAGGAAGAGAAAATCTTAAGAATAAAGAATAACATGTGTTAGGGAAGGTGTGGAGAAAAGGAGGCCCTCGTGCACTGTGGGTGGGGATAGAAATTGTTGTAGCTACCATGGAAGACAGTGAGGACTCAAATTAAAAATAGGACTACCCTATGATCCAGGATGCTACTTCTGGGCATCTATGTGAAGAAAAGGAAAACACTAACACCCCTATGTTCGCTGAGGCATTGTGCACAATAGCCATTTACGGAAACAACCTCAGTGTCCGTCACTGGATGAGTGCAGGAAGGAGATGTGGTCTACAGGCAACATGGAAAATCATGCAGCCACCGGAAGAAGGAAATCATGCCATTTGCGACGACATGGATGGACCTGGAGGGTATTATGCTAAGTGAAGTACGTCAGACAGCGAAAGACAAACACCATATGATCTCACTTACATGTGGAATTTAAATAAAGACAAAAACAAAAACAAAACCCAGGCTTATAGATACAGAGAACATAACGGTGATTGCCAGACGTAGATGTGGGAGGTGGGCGAAGTGGGTGAAGGGAGTCAAAAGGTACAAACTTTCAGTGAGTCCTGGGGTGTCGTGTACAGCATGGTGACTATAGTTAATAATGCTGTATTGTATATTTGAAAGTTGCCAAGAGAGTAGATCTCATCTTTAAAATGTTCATCACGTTGGAATGCCTGGGTGGCTCAGTCGGTTGAGCGTCTGCCTTCGGCTGGGGTCTTGATCTCAGGGTCCTGGGATTGAGTCCCACATCGGGCTCTCTGCTCAGCGGGGAGCCTGCTTTTCCCTCTGCCTGCTGCTCCCCCTGCTTGTGCTCACTCTCTCTCTCTGACAAATAAAATCTTTAAAAAGAATTTTTAAAAATGCTCATCACAAGGGAAAAAAGGTACTGCGTGGTGCTGGCTGTTATCTAGACTTATTGTGCTGATCATTTCACAACATGTGCAAATGTCAAATTGTTATGTTTTACCCCTGACACTAATATAATGTTATATGTTAATTATCTCAATTTAAACAAGAAAAAGAACCCTTTCATTTCCTAACTTACAGGAAAATAAACATTGACAGGCTCTATTAAAAAAAGAGGAGGACTTCAGAGCTTGGGTGGAATGGGAGATGAGAGACACTTCCGTCTGTCTCCAGCACTCCTGTCCACCAGGGCTCTCTGCTCTCTGGGTGAAGCCAGAGGATTGAGTGAAATATGCTTTTTGGCCTTTCCTTTGCAAAGTTTCCCCAAAAGTACTCAATCAAGCTGAACTTGAGGGTAAATCATGGTCCTTATGTGCCTTTGGCTTTCTTGGTGGGAGCTGCTTCCACACCAACCCCCACCCCCGTGAATGACTTACAATAGAATGATCATATACCCAGGTGAAAAAAGTCAGTGAATGCTTGAGTGTGTTTGATGTGCTAGACCCCATGCTGGGGGAGGGATTATGGCTAGGGGCTATTTTGACTTTGGAACCATATAAATGTTTTATATAACCATAAAACAAAATGGAATAAAAATGGAAATGAGGAGCAACAAATGAATTTAACCATATACCTAGTTGCTAGAATAATTGCACAGAGAAGCCCTGGAGCTATTGAACAACACAGTATTAAAACCAGAACGAAAACATCTGCCAAAAAAAAAATCTTAAATCTTAGATTTTCTGCATAAAAGAGACACAAATATAAAATCAAAGAGGTCAAAGCCTGGTGGGCCTGAATTTGAACTGGAAAGAGCAGTACAAACTCATGTCTATCTTCCCCTTAAAAGATATACATCCTAACTCTCTCCACTGGAAAGACCTAGAAGCGAAGAGCTGCCCAGTAGTAATTATTCCAAAAACTGCTAAAAGAATCAAGGATTTATCCGGCCTCTCCTGTACAGACTGAATTTCACTGTAAACCAATAGTTGGTGAGGGAAAGATCTTTATGGAACAGTTTCTGCTAATAAATACAGAAGGAATCCTCGAGTTTTCATATCCCAGGCATTAAATAATGGATCTAGCCACTGGGAACTTTAGAACCAGGACTAAATTGAGAGCACCTGATCAAGCGGCAGCCCCGTACCTCTTGCCAGAGATCAGCCCAGGCGCCTCACCTACCTGCAGAATCTTCTGGCCTCCAAATCCAAGCAGAATTCCAGCAAGCCTCTAGACTTTCTACCAGCTGGCAGGATGCAATCTGTAAAATCAAAAAATGGGGAAAGAGCTAGTGTCTTTAAAAACCAAATAGCAAGGGGCACCTGGGTGGCTCAGTAGGTTGGTCGGCTGCCTTTGGCTCAGGTCATGATCTTGGAGTCCCAGGATAGAGCCCCATGTCAAGCTCCCTGCTCGGCGGGAAGCCTGCTTCTCCCTCTCCCACTCCCCCTGCTTGTGTTCCCTCTCTCTCTGTGTCTCTCAAATAAATAAATAAAATCTTAAAAAAAAAAAAAACCAAGTGGCAAGATTTAAAAACAGGACAAGGGAGGACAAAGGAAATGGAATATGTTAAAAGAGATTTAAGAGACTTGTTAGCCAAATGAAATCTGTAGATACTGGTTGGATCTCAAACAAACTAACTGTAAAAAAAAAAAAAAGTAAAAAAGACATTGATCAGATAATTTGGGCAATTTAAACACTGGATGTTTGGTGATATTAAAGAATTGTTTAGGTGCATAAACACTATTAAAGTCACTTTTAAAAGAGTTCTTATCTGCAAAAGAGACATGCTGAGGTTTTCATGGTTGAGATCATCTGATGTCTAGGAGTAGCTTTAAAATAATTCAGCAACAGTGATGGCCTCCCTGGGGTACTTTGTAGGGTGCACACAGGAAGCAAGTGGGCCATCGAGCTGATAATTGTTACAGCTAGTGGTGTCTACATGGGACTTGATTCTTCTCTCTAGTCCTGCAGATCATTGACAGTTTCTCCTTATGGAAAGAGCAGCAGAGATGCCAGACATTTCTGATTGCCCATTAAGCCATTATCTTTCGTTGATTTAAGAAAATCTATATTTCTACTTTTCGGTATTTGCTATAGGGCATTGAAGCTACCGAAGGACTTGCTTATGTCAGGCAAGTGCAAACATTTATAACCACTGAGTTCACAGTACATAGTGCACACCGAGAAACCAGGCACTGGTGTTACAAGTGTAAGGGGCATCATGGCTGTCTTAGAGCTTGTGGTCTGGGGGGCAGGGATGGAGGGACAAGCATTAAACAGGTAAATTACACATATAAGGATCTATATCATTAACACAAGGAAAATCCTTGTAGATGCAGTGGGCTAGCTAGGGGCTGACTGGTTAAGGTGAGGAAGGCACACAGCCAGGTAAAGATGCTTTTGAGAAATGGAAACAAGACAGGCAGTAGGTCATCCTGGTCCATTCAGACCTCATCAAGGATTTAGACATTTGTCCTAAGAACAAGGAGATGCCAAAGAAGGATTTTAACACTAGCTTTGCATTTTGTAAATACAGAAGATAAGACGTACCCACTTACGACAGGACCCCAGGGGAAATTAATTGAGAGACATGCCACAGTGTTTTCACAGAAACATGGGTTTCCTGAATCCACGGTGAGATGTGTGAATAATAGTGGGTATGGTCACCTGTTTCTAGTAGCCAATATATAATGTGGACAAATGGTCTCCCGATCTGCACTCCAGCCGTAGCCCTGCCTTTGACCTGCACGGTGTGGTCCAACGAGAGCAGGGCGAGTCTTTCTCCGGCTGTGGTTGCATCAGCCCGGGCTGGCTTTCATCAGCCCACAGATTGCATCACCTCGCACAGCCTTCTAAGTCCGGCCTCATTCTCCCGCCACGCAGAGCTCCGCTGATCAGCCTGGCCTTAAGTTACTGTCCGTTATTTTCAGCGGCTGATCCTCCAAACAGAAGCAGCCTTTGGAAACCTAAGACCAGGGTGGTGGAGAGGCAGCATTGCCCCTGAGCTCTGGAACCAGTCCGCCTGGTTTCAAATCCTGGCTCAAGCCCTTTCTAGCTGTGTGACGGTGGGCACACGGTCTAACCGGCTTTCCTCAGCGCCTGGCTTTCGTCCTCTTTAAAAGGAGCATAGTGACAATATTCCTGTTATAGGGCCAATATGAAGCTTATATGGATCAGTATTTGTCAAGCACTTAGAACAGTGCCTGACTCACAACAAGTACTATACTGGAATTTTGTAAATCTTTAAATGTCTTGGTGCCTTGCTGTCCTCATTAGAAAAGCAACTTTGAGAAACTTCTATCTTCCAGGTATGCTTTGAAAATGAATCAAGCGGGGGCGCCTGGGTGGCTCAGTCGGTGAAGCGTCTGCCTTCAGCTCAGGTTGTGATCCCGGGGTCCTGGGATTGATCCCCACATCGGGCTCCCTGCTTAGTGGGGAGCCTGCTTCTCCCTCTTCCTCTACCCCCGCCCGCTCGTGCTCTCTCTCTCCCTCTCTCAAATCAGTAAATAAATCTAAAATAAATAAATATTTAAAAAGAAAAAAGAAAATGTATCAGGCGGGTACTCAGCATATTTAAGGGGTGACTATTATCTTTATGGTCAATAGTTAACTACTGTTTGGGGACCACCAACAAGCGCTGTTAAATAAAGGGGCAGCGCCCCATGTCACTGTAGTACTTGGCCAAAGGTCATTAAGCAACCAGGCCACACAAAGGCAGACTTTCCCATGGCAGATGTGGGGTGCTCAGTGAGCTCTACGCTTGATGTGACAGCTCGAGGCTTCTTTACATGTCAAGTTCTCCCCTCACAAAAATCCACAGGGCCTTATCAAGTGCCTGCACAACTGGCTTAATCGTTGATAAATCTTGGCAATCTTTTTTCTTTTAAGACTTTTTAAGTAGTCTCTGTACCCAATGTGGGGCTCAAACTCAGGACCTCAAGATCAAGAGTCGCATGCTCTTCCAATTGAGCCGGCCAGGTGCCCCAATCTTGCCAGTCTTAAAGAAACTAAAACCGGGATTTACCAAACACAAGGTAGGGGTAGTTATGGACTTGACCAAACAGCTATAATAGGATTCTTTTTTTTTTTTTAAAGATTTTATTTATTTATTTAATTGACAGAGAGAGAGAGAGAGAGAGAGCGTGAGGGGGAACACAAGTAGGGGGAGTGAGAGAGGGAGAAGCAGGCTTCCCACTGAGCAGGGAGCCCGATGCGGGGCTCGATCCCAGGGCCCCAGAATCATGACCTGAGCCAAAGGCAGTCGCTTAACCAACTGAGCCACACAGGTGCCCCTAGGATTCTTTTATAAAGCATTTTCTCATCATTTTATAGCAAGCATTTTTCTTATTGCAAAAAAGCATGTTCAATGAAGAAATTCTGGAAACTAAAGATAAATCATAATTAAAAAATGAAAATATTCTATAATCATACAGCCCACAAAAATCCCTACTAATAAGTCTGTATATCATCTCAGAGTGATATACTTTTGCTACACATTTACATATTTTATTTTATTTTATTTTTTAAAAGATTTTATTTATTTATTTGACAGAGAGAGACACAGCGAGAAAGGGAACACAAGCAGGGGGAGTGGGAGAGGGAGAAGCAGGCTCCCAGCAGAGCAGGGAGCCCAATGCGGGGCTCGATCCCAGGACCCTGGGATCATGATCTGAGCCCAAGGCCGATGCTTAATGACTGAGCCACCCAGGCACCCCCACATTTACGTATTTTAAAAATGTATAGAAGTGAGATCAGAAGATACCTCTTATTTTATAACCCTTTTCCCACAGGTGATTAAATATTTTTAACAACCTGATTTAAAAATATATATATATATATATTTATCCTAGGAACAGGTTGGGCACACAAGCAGGGGGAGGGGCAGAAGAAGAGGAAGGGAGTTTCAAGCAGGCTCCAACTCCTTGCTGAGCACAGGGCCTGATGCCGGGCTGGATCTCACCACCCTGAGATCAGACCTGAGCAGGAGAAACACAGGGTTGGCCGCTTAACCGACTGAGCTATCCAGGCGCCCCTTTAACAGCCGGATTTTTAACTCTTTTTTTTTTTAAGATTTTATTTATTTATTTGACAGAGAGAGAGAGAGCAAGAGCAGGAACATAAGCAGGGGGAGTGGGAGAGGGAGAAGCAGGCACCCCTGGATTTTTAACTCTTAAAAGTACATTGTAGCAGGCGCCTGGGTGGCTCCGAGGCTTAAGTGTCTGCCCTTGGCTCAGGTCATGATCCCGGGGTCCTGGGATCCAGTCCTACATCGGGCTCCCTGCTCAGCGGAGAGTCTGCTCCTGCTCTCTCTCTCTCACATGAATAAATAAAATCTTTTTAAAAAGTACATTGTAGCTACAATTCAACCAATCCCCTACTGTTGCATAATTAGATGGCTTTCCATTTTTACAATCATAAACCATGCTTGATGAGCATATTTGTAGCTATCACCTCGTGCAGATTATTATTATTTTTTAGGAAAAAGTTCTAGAGGTGAAATTCTGGATCCAACAGTATGCAAACATTTCAGGGATCTGATTCATATTCCTACCATGTCTTCCAGGAAGCGTTAAACGCTCTTCAAAACTCTGAGGCCCAAAGAGAACATTATACCTATTAAAAAAATGCATTTTTAAATATTTCAAACTTTTGTTGACTCTAAGCGTTGTGGTAAAGGGGCTAAAAAGTGGGACTTGGACAAAAAGTGAACGGTGTCCCGGGTTCACTTGCCTCCCCGACACCGCGACGGGAACCCAGCGCATGCCTACCCGAGCACGCATGCGCCCTGGCTGGCTGAATCTGCCGCGCGGCGCCCCTCGCGCATCCTGAGCCCGGTCGCGCATTTCCTACTCTGTCCCCTCTCACCTATGCTCCTCCCGTCCCAGTCATTCTCAGTGGCAGTGGAGCTGTCCCCTATGGGTCACAATGGGCACTTCTGCACGTCGAGGGTTGTCCCAATGATGGGGGGTACTCTTGAACTTAGATGCCTGACATCCTGTGCAATGAAAACGTTTCCTATCTCTCACATGACTTTCAAATGTTCCTCTGGGCACTCATGTTGGTGAAAAACCTGCATCTAAAACCTGTATATAATATCTTGACCAAAACTCTAACTCATTTTTACAGAGAAATAAAAAGTTTTTGAATGAATATTCCAGGAAGACAAATGTCTTTACCAAGTAAATTGAGGAAAGACTATGTTAATAATTTGTTTTGTTCTGGGCCTTTCCAAGACTTGTTTACCATTGCAGAAAAATCCTATCACCAATGGTAATGCTGCTAGTGGTATCTGAGTCACTGACCCCACTTGAGTCTACACCTGCACCTGTCACAGACACAGGGATTCCACATTCAGGGGCAAACATCTAACCACTCCATTGTAGTGTACTCACGTCCGAGCACACATATTAGTTCGTAACACATTACTTCGCTTTCATTTCTTCTTTGTATTATAGTCTTTAAAATATATAAAAATTAGGGTGGCTCAGTTGTTAAGCGTCTGCCTTCGGCTCAGGTCATGGTCCCAGGGTCCAGGGATCGAGCCCGCATCGGGCTCCCTGCTCAGCGGGAGGCCTGCTTCTCCCTCTCCCACTCCCCCGCTTGTGTTCCCTCTCTTGCTGTGTCTCTCTCTGTCAAATAAATAAATCTTTTAAATATGTATATATAAATTAGATGTGTAGGTAGGTAATATTATCTATGAGTTGCATTTCAGAATTGTAAAGAGGGTGTTTAAAAACATTTGCTATGGGGGCGCCTGGGTGGCTCAGTCGTTAGGCGTCTGCCTTCGGCTCGGGTCATGATCCCAGGGTCCTAGGATCGAGCCCCGCATCGGGCTCTCTGCTCAGCCAGGAGCCTGCTTCTCCCTCTCCCGCTCCCCTGGCTTGTGTTCCTGCTCTCGCTCTCTCGCTCTCTGTCAAATAAATAAAATCTTTAAAAAAAAAAAAAAAATTTGCTGTGAATAAGCGAGCCTTGTGCTGTGGTAGCATTGAGAGCAACTTCCTGACGCCCTCTGGTGGCACACTTTAGTATTGCCTCACTCAGCTGGTGGTTCTTGGGCTTTTAAAAGCTTGTTGCCTCCAAAATGTGGTAACAAAATGACCCTTTTGACAAAACTCAAAGCACAAAATTCCTTGAGTTGTCCTTGGCCATCTCTCTCATTTGTCATCATTTGGATTCCCACCCCACCCCACCCCACCCTCCCACCGGACCACACAGCTACCATTCCCTAAAGTGAATCCTGGTCCTTTCTGGGAAAGAAGATGCCACTGAACAGGACTGGGTGTGCTGCGGGCCGAGCCGGGGAAATGGAGGGAAAAGTCAGGAGCCAAGGGAAGTAATGCCAGCCTTATGTATCTGTTCATAACTAGGAAATTTAAGCAAACATGCGGGTCGTCCCATCCCATTATTTTTTCTGTCTTACCTGCTGGTGCCACCCAGCTTTTCCCCTCCATGCACAGCAAGGTCCCGGCGTGTCCTTTGAACACATGCTTTTCTTAAACCAGGGATTCTCCAACTTAGCATGGATCAGCCTCACTCGCACGGCTCGTGGGCCCCGTCCCCAGGCTTTCGGCTGCAGAAGGCCGGGAGGGGTCGATCTCGCACTGCCCGCCAGCTCACAGGTGGGGCCTGTTTGTGGAGGAGCTCAGCTGGCCTTGACTCCTTGTCTGCAGTGAGCAGTATTTACCACTCTCATTTTCTGAGACCACAATACTTTGCTCAGTTTCCAAAGTGCCCGGATTTGAAGGAATTTTGCAGTTTTCAAAGGCAACGGAGTGCAGGACTGCCAGACCGCCTCATAAAAAGGGTCTCTGTGAATCCTCTCTTGGCCAGGGAGAGGGGAGGAATTAGTGATGATTACTCCCCACGGGGGAAGCAAGGCCCTTCCCCCAAATGAGCCTGCATGCCTCTAATAAAATGCCAATTGAGAAAAACGATTTCCTCCTCCTGGCAGCTCTGGCACCTGTGCCTTAAAAGAAAACTGTCTTCCAGCACCTACATAAATAAGCAGGTGTCCTTTCAGAGAGAAGAACTAGAATCTCAAATGGCCAATGGCCAGAGTACTTTTGTATTTGTCATTTCTCTTGGACTTGTTCCTTGGCAATCGCTTTGAAAATAAAAATCTGCCTGGGCTTTCTCAAAAGTGAATAGGTAAGAAAAAGACAAAAAGGAATGGAGAAGAGAAAGATTTAAAGACGGGTGGAGAACCCAGGTCGGGAGGACTGGCTGGAACGGGGCGGGGGGGGAGGGGTGATTTTTCTGGAAAGAAAACTATCAAAAGAGGGAGAAAGGAGAGCAGTTGGAGAAAACACAGAAGGGCAACCAGACGGTATCTGCCTCATTGGCAGCGCTTGGCAAAGGCAGTGCGTGTAGGATTCCCCTGGGGCGGCGCCCGCAGGAGCCCGCTGTGCAGATGGCGCGTCCCCACCGTGTCCCCCCGGCGCGCGGTAGCCGGTGCTCTGCGTGGCCCACAGCATCGGGCAGAGGCGCTCATCCGTCACTGCTCGGACTGGGCTGTAAAGGCCCCGTGGCTTTCTGTGCCGTGGCTCACTGGCTGTGGGAGGAGGAGGCGGCCGGCCGGCCTGAGCCGGAAACTGCCCCTTCAGGCTCACTCAGACCTTCAGGCCGGCGGTGGCCTGGCCCGCATCTGGGCTGCCGTCTGGACAGAGACCCTGAGCCCAAACACCGAGCTCAGCTGCTTCTAGATCCCTGACCCACAGAAACCGTGAGATAATAAACGTTTGCGGCATTGAGCACTAACTTTGGTGCTGAAACAAGACAGACGTCTGCTGGAGTGGGGGAGGCCTGGAAACATGGCATCCCAAGTGAACAAGGAGCGTTCCAAACGGATTTCCCTTCCCTCCCTCTCGGCTGCCCTTGGGGCATCATTTTAGGGTGAGGCCCAGCTTCGCGGCTGAGCCTCAGAACACATAAAATGACCTGAACCGTCTTTCCAGTTCTCCCCAAGAGAGCACATAGCCACCCCACCCCTTATTCTAGGTGCCTACGAAAGGATAATTCATTACATACAATGAATGCTGGGTGGTGGGGTGGGGGGTAATCTGCCCTGGGGCTAAGAAAGCCTGGAGTGTGATGGGACTTGTCAGGGAGGCCTGGTGTCTTTCTGAAAGAATGCAATCATGACAATTTAGAGCTGGGCTAGCTTTAGCAATGGCTAGTTCAGGCCTCTTGTTCACAAATGAACAAGCTAAGGCCCAGAGAGGTTAAGTAGTTTGTTTGAGACCACACAGCTAGTTAAAGGCAGAGCTGAGAGCAGGACTCAGAATTCACAACTTTTAGCCTAAATTCCCATTATGTAAGACTTTTAATAAAGAGTGAGGGAATGAATGCATGAACAGAACTTTATATTTCTTGGATTTATGCTGTCTGCAATTTATTTTAACATCATACAGCATAAACGGAGTGCTATAAATGCGTCTGTGAATTCACTTTAATCTTCTCTACTTTAGGGGCAGTCAGTTAACCCGTGAAGTGCCCTAATCAGGGAGCCACACTTCAGGGGCAGGTTACTAACATTTGAAGGACCCTAACCAGAAGTCCATATTTTAAAGGACCTGCAAATACCCTATCTAAATTTTCACCAGAGAGCTTATTAATTCAACTAAGAAGTGTTAGAAACGCTTTTCAGTTGGTGAACTGAGTGGTGTTCAAGACATGCTATTGGCTAAGAAGACTATGAGGGACCCCAGCCCTTGCACGAACAGAGTATAAGAATCTGACAAGTTGGAGGTCTAACACTTTTGAAGCAGTGGTCTTATGGTTGCCACTTATTGATTCAGCTGTGGATCAACATTTTGGGCAGAAGCTTGTGACAGTGGGACCAAGGAGGACCAAGCAGGCCTACAGCTGCATATGGGAACAGGCTGTATGGCAGGTTCTGTGCTTGCATAGGAATAAATGACTTTTGACAGATTTCTGTCTGTGGCTTCTTTTATTGTAACATGATAGTGACATTATAGGAGAGGAAGGAGATAAGGTTTCTAACTACTTCAGTTTAGGAAGCTGTCACATTTATCCAAACAACCTGGCAAAGTTGAAGGCCCCAGTTCTTTCATTCATCCAACAGATATTTAAGGAGCACCCATTCTAGGATCTTGGGATACAAAAATAGACAAAATCCCACATTATATAGTCCCTTAGATAAGTTTGCAAAACCATATCAAAAGCAACTGGTAGAAGGGCACCTGGGTGGCTCAGCTGGCTCAGCCGGTTAAGCGTCTGCCTTCGGCTCAGGTCATGATCTCAGGGTCCTGGGGTCCAGCCCTGGGTCGGGCTTCCCACACAGCTCAGAGTCTGCTTCTCCCTCTCCCTCTGCCCCTCCCCTGACTCATGCTCGTGCACTCTCTCTCTCAAAATAAATAAATAAATAAAAAGCAACTGGTAGATTTAATCAAAAGGTATCCTGAGTTCTTTGGAAAGACTCAGGAGAGCAAAGCTTCCTAACATCTCCAGCATTTCAAAAACGAAACAGTTGTAGAAATTATACGAGAAAAAAACCATTTATGTGTGAAACTAAAATTTAAAGAGTATTTCAGTCGTCCTCAAAGTGTAGTCCCAGATGAGTAGCATCAACATAAACCAACACCTCATTAGAAATACAAATTCCCAGAGCCCATCCCAAACATCCCCCAATAAGAAACTCTAGGGCTAGGGACCTGCAGTATTTCTTTTAAAAAGCTCTCCAGGTGACACAGGCACCAAGTTTTGAGGATCACTGGTATACTTTTTAACAAAGGGCAATTCCACCAGGGGGCACTCTTTCACAAGTAAGAAAAAAACATTTTTTTCCTGTAGTTGCTGGATAATTCTTGCCAGGTGACACTCTCGCATGAGAAATTGAAAACACACGTGTTCTGTAATTGCAGGAAAATTCCACCAGGTGGCACCCTAACCCAAGTAGCAGAAAAAACATAGCCGTTTTGCAGTTATGTACTTCCACCAGGCGGCGTTCTAACTTGAGTAATAGGAAAAGTACATGTGTTCTGCAATTACATGATAATTCCACCAGGTAGCACTCTAATGTGAATACAGCTTTCCCTGCACTAACAACAAGTGAGTTATGCCACTTCCTTTTTTCGAAAGACCTGCTTTAGTACCAGTTCTCCCTAACTGAAAGAAATCCAAAGAGGATTTTCATTTTTGTAATAATGCTCTCACTGTACTAATGTAGGTCTTTCCTAAGAGCAAAGTGGTATAACGAACCTCTGGAAGGCAGGGGACACTGCTTTATACCATTTCAATTTAGAAAAGGTTTCATTGGACCATCTACTTTTGGATAGCAAGGGAAACTTGTAATAGGAAAAACATGTTATGCAATGGCAAGATAATTCCACTGGGTGGCATTGTAACCTGAGTAATAGGAGAACCTATGTGATCTGCAGTTACAGATAAGTGCCACTGGCTGGCATTGTAACCTGAGTAATAAGAGAACCTATGTGATCTGCAGTTACAGATAAGAGCCACTGGGTGGCATTGTAACCTGAGCAATAAGAAAACCTATATGATCTGCAGTTACAGATAAGTGCCACTGGGTGGCATTGTAACCTGAGTAATAGGAAAATATCTGATTTGGAATTACTTGAAAATTCCATAGGGTGGCACTCTAACATGGGAAATAGGAAAAGCTTCTCTGAGCTGCAATTGCACGGTAAATCCACTGGGTGGCACTGTAAATAACTAGCTAACTAGCCAACTTGTTAACTAGCTATCTGAATGACTGAATGAATGAATGCATGGATGGCTAGATAAACAGATAGGTAAATGAATGAACGAATAAATAAAAGGACGAACGAAAGGACAGACGAACGAACGAATGAATGAATGAATGAATGAATGAATGAATAAATAAATAAATAAATAAATAAATAAATAAATAAATAAATAAATGCGCTGCAGTTGCATGATAGATCCACTGGGTGGCAGTGTAACAATAAAGAAATAAATAAATAATTGGTGTTGCAATTACATAAAAATTCCACAGGATGGCACTCTAACACAAGAAATGGAGAAAGCGGTAGTTGCAGTTGCAAGAAAACTTCCACTAGATGGCACTCTAACATAACAAATGGAAAAATATATTGTGCCATTATCTTAAATTTCCAGTAAGGGGCATTCTAACATAAGAAATAGAAAAAAAATTAGTTGTTTTGTAAAAGTGGCATTTAAGTAAACTTTTTACAAAATACGTGGTACTAAACTTATAGGATTTACTTATGATTTAAAGTGTGAATTAAAATTTGGTACATATACTTTCAGGGCTTTGGGCTCATCTTAATTACAGTGCTTGTTCTTTGCATTTTAATGACTTGCTTGTATGTACATTCTTCCCACCATGAGTGGGTCCTCTGGGGCAGAGATCAAATATCTAATTTTTTTACCTCTGCAGCCTCTACTCCAGTTACTGATGCATAATAGAAATTTGGTAACTATTTATTAAATAAGTGAAAGAAAGAAAGAATAAAATGCGAGAGGCCAGTTGAAGGTCAAATACATGGAGGGAACAGAACATAAGGCGAATAACAATCTAGAGTCTTTGGTCTCTATTCCCAGGGCTTCTGTACCCTGTAGTGGGACAGGTCAGGTGAAATGTAGAGGAAAATGTGATTGGGACCCAAATAACACCAGTGTTTGTCTAAATGCCTTCCAAATTTTAGGGGGAAAAATCAGTGAGTTAAAAGATTCTTTAAAAACCTGGGAAAGTTTATTAAAAAGGACAAAGTTGAGTGAGAACATGAGGTTTGATTGTGTTTTCCATAGCCTTCAAAACTATTTCAGTCCTGTAATTGTTTTGGAACTTGGTTTTCGAGTTAAATGTTGGCATTACTCCCTCAGAGTGGCCTGGGAGAGCTGACTGTAAGGATCCCCTCAGGATTCCTTCCCCCGGGGGGGCTTCCTGCTCTGTCTGAGACTAAGCTGGACCAGCAGCAATGGGAGGAGGAGGTCAGGGTCTCTCGATTTGCAGACCAGACCCAGGAGGCCAGACCTCACATCGTCCGAGAAACAGGGGAAGCTTCCATGCTCACCTTCCTGGCCTCCTGCACACTCTTTTGGGTCCTAGTGGACTGCCTCCTGGTCTCTGAGCTCCCCTCCTGCCACCACAGCCTGCCTACCCAGTGGTCACCCCCCTCCCCCCAGCGCTCGTCCACTGGACACCCTCGGTGCTTCCTGTTCCTCAGCCCTAAAGCTGTTTCTAAACTAGAACTCGCAGCCTTCGGCCCCATCTGACTGCCCTGAAGTTCATGGGTACACTGCTCCTTAGGGCCCAGTCTCCATCACTGCCTTTGGGTTTGTCTTTGGGAAGGGAATTTGTGTTTTATCCTGAAACAAAAACCTAAACTACAAAGAGTCTCAGATGGTGGAGTTTTAGGCATCAACCACCAAGTAGGGATTTTTTTAAAGAAAGAATATGAGGATCTCCCCCCAAGCCAGCCCAGCTTTGGCCTGCGCTCTGTGCTGCTTACACAGCTCGGAGCTCCTGGCGCCACTTGGCTTTGACTCCCAAGGAAGTGACAAAATGCCCTACTTCCTGGCTGTTAGCCTATTTAAAAATAAAACTGGGTTTACAGGCCCTGGCATTCCTGCCGTCTGTCTTTAGTCACTGCTTCCTTCCCTGGAGCTTCGGCTTCGGCTTCAGGCAGCCCCAGGCGCTGCACAGGCTCACTTCTCCCGCTCGCTGGCAAGGCCCACGCGGGCTTCCAATGCTCTTCCCGCATCTTCTTCCAAAACTGACTGCTTCGCCTTCGCCCTTCCAGCCTAGCTGGGCCACCATGGTGCATCTGTCACCTGGACTTCGGTGGAGATCAAGTGGCAGAAGCTCTGCTCCACTCCCTGCTCGGGGTCAAGGCGATGGTGCAAAACCATATTCTAGATCTTGTCTTCCCCTGCTTGCTACTCTCTAAGCGCCTTCCCACCGCAACTAGGGTGCCACCCCAACTTCCTGCTAAACCCCAACGAGGAGCACCTGGCCGGACCCCCACTTCCTCCTCCTTTACTTGCCCTTATGTTTGCTGTGCTTCAGCCACTTCTCCTTCTGTTCCTCCAACACCCCGACTGCTCGACTGCTCGGGGCTTGGGGCTCGGGGCTCGGGGCCGTGCAAACACGCCCTCACCTCCACCGGGCGCTCAGAGAGGCTGCCCGAGCCAAAGACACTCCCAGTGCCGAGCCACTCTCTTGTGCACGATCTCATTATCTTCTCCATCCAATTATCTTGTTTACATAAATGTGCCCAAGTTTATCGTCTGCCCCCCTCACTAGAACAGGGATCCCTCCAGGGATCCACCTCTTGAACCTTGTGTCCACCTCTGTATCCACAGAGATATCTATCTATCTATCTATCTATATATATAGATATATATCTAGGCACACTATAGGGGCTCGATAGATGCATCTCGATGGCCTTGTCCTCTGAGGCTAATATCAGAAGTATCCCAAACCCCTTGGGGGATTTTCCTGCATCTGTTGCAGTTATGTACGTATGTGGAAGCAACAGTTCAGTCACTGAAAATGATGGTACTTAGGAAGTCTTCGACAGGAAACATTTCAGGGAGTTCTGTTTATCTCATGTTCTCTGTCCATTAAGCTGGCGTGACTTCAACTCTTGAAAGTGTGAACCTCCTAGAAACCAACCAGATGATGTCTTGGAACCTCTCATTTGCTCTTCTTTGATACATCTGGGGAAGTGGCCTCTTCTGGAACAAATATTACCAGTGATCGCTTCAAAGTGAAAAAAAAAAAAAAACCATGCACATCTGACAGATTGTGAATAACCTTACTTTATTTCATGGTCATTAACTGCTATGGGTGGTTTACAATTTTAGGCCCTCTTAGACCAGTGGTTCTCCACTGGGAGTGATTTTGCAACCACGGGACACTTGGCAGCATCTAGAGACATGTTTGATTGGCACAGCTTGAGGGGGAAGGCATTGCTGGCATCTCGTAGATGGGTACCAGGGATGTGCCAGACAGCCCCACCACAAAGAAAAATCCATTCCAAAATATCAGTAGTGCTGAGACTGAGAAACACTCTCTTCGACTATGTAAACTAATAATGCATCACCTTAAAGGTAAGAAAATGCGTGTTATTTAGAGAAATGTTGGAAGATCTAGATAAACCCAAAGACATGAAACTGGTGGTAAGTGTTAATCCTTTGGTGTGTTAGCTTTCTAGTTTTTTTTTCCCTATGCACATTTATATTATTATTAGTGAAAATGGTATGTACCAAAGATAATGTGTTGTAACCCTTTTTAATTTAACTGTGCCTTACGAACCATGCCCACATCCTTAAGTATTATTCTACAACGTGAGTTTTAATGACTGCGTAGAGTTTTGTTGGGTGGATGTACCATTATTTATTTAATCATTTTCCCCACTGTCAGACATTTACATTTACATTTTCTAATTTTATCCAGTATTCTCAATGCTTTGATGCGAAATGAACTTTCTGGTATCTAAGTTTTGTGCACAACTACGATTATTTTTGTAAGATGTATTCTTAGGAGCTGAACTGCTGGATCAAAAGTTATATTTCAAGGCTTTACCGTCTTCTTTATTTTATTTTATTTTTAAAAGATTTTATTTATTTATTTGACAGACAGAGAGAGACAGCGAGAGAGGGGCTCGGTCCCAGGACCTGAGCCAAAGGCAGACGCCTAACGACTGAGTCACCCATGCACCCCTACTGTCTTCTTTTAAAAACTAGTAACTAGATGGTGAGCTTGTTGTAGGTGGAGACATATTTGATGCTTCCTGGTATCGCTCATTATAACTAGCTGTCCTGCGTGGGGCTCCCTCAGAAGCAGATCTGAGAATAAGATTCAAGTGCAAGTCGTGTATCTGGGAGAAGCACCACTCAAGGAGTGAGGACGTAAGAGAGGGAAGGGAAAGAAGCCACTGCAAGGCACCTCTGTGGGCACCTGGGGCTCCACCCCCCTGCAAAGCTCTAGGAGAACATGGGGAGCACACCTCAGAGTTGTCCGGCCTGAGGGGGGAGAAGCCGGGGTATTAACCCTCTCACTCCCATTCATCACAGCCAAGGGCTGCTCCGGGCCAATCCCTGCTGCCCTGGCCTTCCTTGCAGGCAGGTGAGGTGAAAACCCCTGGCTGGAGGGTGATGGCTGCTTACAGGGGGAGGCCAGCAGTGAGCACGGAGATGGTGAGGGCCAAGGGTATTCCTGTTGGCACACGGACCAACGGCAGCGACGCTGGCCCCGTCGTATATAACAGAGTAGATGCTCACTTAGTTTATTTCAAATAAGCTAATGACACTTTACATTTTTCCCTTATAGGATGAAAGAGTCATACATTTTTAGAGTAGGAGGTGAGCTCAGGCACGATCTCAGTCAAGCATCCCACTTCACAAATGAGGAAACAGATCCAAGAACTGAAAAAGATTATCAAAGCAGGGTTTCCTTACCTCACCTAAGAAGAAGGACTCCCTGTGTTTCACATGGAATAATGGTTCTGATCCTTCCGAGAATTGACAACGAAGAATTCCGTTCTGGCCCTTGGGATGCCATTGCCTGTGCCTCAAGCAGTCCAAACGCCGTTCTGTCTCAGAGATTTGAACTTGCTGTTTCCTTCTGCAGAGAATGGTCTCCCCTAGATCTTTGCATGGATACCTCCTTCTTATCATTCATGTCTTGGATCCAAAGTCACTTCCTTGTTGAGGTCACACTGGCCTATGCTTAACTAAACCGGTAAGTTTAGGGAGATGTCATCAAATGGTCAAAGCTCACAAAAGGCACAGATACTCAGACCCTGTATGGACATCAAACACGAATAAAGGTTATAAAATGTACAGGAAATGGGCAGATGGTTTCTGTGGAAGGAAAAGAAGAAGTGAGAGTCCCAGTAGATGGGTATTCAGCAAAGGCAGGGCTGAGAGCAATCTGAATCGTTTGGGTGCTGAATATCTTCTGCTTCTACTCTCTGAAGTTCACTCCCACCTCCTCCACCTTTCTCCATCCTGTGACCCAGGAGGTTGACTTGCCTGAGTTGCATCCACAGGCCCCCTTGCTCTCTGGCTTCCTCCTGGGTCCAACCAGTGGGCAACACCAGCAAGTGTCACCTGGGGAATTCCTTCCTGTGGCATTCTGTAGTGTTTGCCCAATCCTTTATGAATAAACCCTTTATTAAACTTGTCTGGACTTACCCAGTTTATATGTTCCATTTGTATCTTGCTGGAACCTTGACTGATACAATGATTTAGTATATTTAGGACTCAGACATTCGACTCAGCACCTGTTTATTTCAGAGGCTTTTACCATTATTTGAAATGATGTTATGCAAAGGCTACTGTTTGGTTCTCCTCTTCCTTTCTTGAAGGTCAGGTTTTCTCTACCTTTCTTCATCTTCATGACCTTTAAAAAAACTCCACCCAGGGACTCCTGGGTGGCTCAGTCAGTTAAGCATCCGACTCTTGGTTTAGGCTCAGATCATAATCTCAGGGTTGTGAGACCGAGCCCTGCATGGGGCTCCACGCTCGTGAGGAGTCTGCTTGAGATTCTTTCCCCCTCCCACTCCCTCCCGCTCTGCTTCTCCCCTAACCCCCCACTCGCACTCACTAAAATAAATAAATTAAATAAATAAAATCTTTTTTTTTTAATAAATAAAATCTTGAAAAAAACTCCACCCAGGTGGATTTCTTGAATGTGGCTTCTGACTCCAGAGGGGTCTGGCCTTGAGCTTGCCTATCACAACACCATCCTGGGGGCACCTGGGTGGCTCAGTGAGTTAAGCATCTGCCTTTGGCTCAGGTCATGATCCCAGGGTCCTGGGATCGAGTCCGGCATCAGGATCCCTGCTCCATGGGGAGCCTGCTTCTCCCTCTCCCTCTGCTGCTCCCCTCTGCTTGTGTTCTCTCTCTCTCAAATTAATAAATAAAATCTTAAATAAAAAAAAATCCAAAAACCAAAAACAACACCTTCCTGCCCTCTGCATTCTGGGCCCCAAAGAATGGGAGTCATTCAACCTTTTAAATAACAAGAAGGCAGGCATGGGAGATTGTTTGCTCATCTTCAGAGAAACTGAAGATGTGAAACACTGGTAGCTTTTAATTTAAAAAAAACCTAGCAGTGACCTTTAGGTGAGAGCCTGTTAATCTCTAAGGCTGTCAGGTATGAGAAAAGGGTTCTGTGTGGACGATAGGATTCTCTCCTCCCAGCCCTTCTCCTTTATTCCTGTCTACCCACAAGAATGATAGTTTTTGATGGAACATGGTATTTCAACTCATACAAAATAGGCTTTGAAAGATAGTCAATATTAGAAAAATAAAAGATTGATTTGGTTTATGGAAGCTCCATTCTAAGAAATATGAAAGACCTCCTTCAATGACCTACCATCACAGGGCAGGATGGAGTGGGCAGGAGTTTTTTGAACCTGAGGATCTGATGATGCTTCTCCAGATGGCTCTGGCAACCCCAGATGTGTAGAGTTCATAATTGCTCCTCCACAATGAGCATACTTAAGGTTATGTGTTCTTAATCTACCTTGCAGCTCAAGAAATTATTTTATTCATTCAACAAACATTTATTGATCACTTACAATATGCTAGATACTAGGGACAGAGCAGTGAACATGACACAGGCACTGTCTTTGCCAAGCAGCTCCACAGTTCGGTGGAAAAACAAGCATAAGCAAATAATTACCCAGAGGTACGAGGGAGTGAATTTTGTCTGAGACACTTGGGGGAAGGCTTGCTGAGGAAGTGATAACTGTGCTGGGTATTAAAGGAGCCACAGATATTCACCAGGTAGGGGGGGAGGGATAAGACTGTCCCCGGAAGAAGGACCGGCATGTGCAAAGGCACTCTGAGGGTTGACAAGGCATGGAGGGTTCAAAGAACAGCCCTCTGTTGCTGCAGGGTAGGAATCACAGGTGGGGGAGCAGGGGCAGAGTAGATAACCCCCAAATTAATGAAAAATGTGTTTTGAAACTTCCAGAACAGAAATTTATTTTGGGAGGGACATGCTTTTCTTGTTAATATCTAATTTTATTACACCGAAGTGGATCTTTTTTATGCACATATCCATTTTAAATATAAAATATGATTTAAAAAATCCAAGAAGCTGGGGAACCCAAGTCTATAACCCATTTCAAGTTGATTTTTGCATATGTGTGAGATGGGAGTTCAGTTTCTTTCTTTTGCATGTGGTTGTCCATTTTTCCCAACACCCTTTATTGAAGAGACTATCCTTTCCCCATTGTATATTCTTGACTCCTTTGTCATAAATTAATTGTGACCTCTTTTTTGAGATAACTTAAATATAGTAAAGTGCACAAATCTTTTTTAAAAAATATTTTATTTATTTGAGAGAGAGAGAGCATGAGTCGGGGAGGGGGGAGAGGCAGAGGGAGAGGGAGAAGCAGACCCCCTGCTGAGCAGGGAGCCCGATGCAGGGCTCAAGTTCAGGACCCTGGGATCATGACCCGAGCTGAAGGCAGATGCCCAACCGACTGAACTACCCAGGTGCCCCTAAAGTGCACAAAACTTAAAAGTACAGCTCAATGAGTCTGTACATCTATATATACCTGTGGAACTACCACTGAAATCAAGATCTAAAAAGTCCAGCATCCCTGAAGCCTCCCTCATGCCCCTTTCCAGTCAATACCACCTTCCCAGAAGTAACCACTGTTCTGATTTCTGTCATCATAGATTAGTTCTACCTGTTCTTGTATGCCATATAAATGGAATCATGGAGTATGTGTTCTTTCTTATCTGGCTTCTTTCCTTTTGTTCAGTATCTATGAGATTGGTCCATGTTGTTGAATGTCCTCTGCTTCTAACTGTGATTTGATCTGGATTGAAATTAAAATCATAGCAGGCCTATATTAACTTGGTTACTTAATCTATAAAATGAGATACATGACAAGTATGTGTAGAGTTCATAATTGCTCCTCCACAATGAGCATACTTAAGGTTATGTGTTCTTAATCTACCTTGCAGCTCAAGAAATTATTTTATTCATTCAACAAACATTTATTGGGGGATAATCAAATTTATGTGTAGCTGTATCCATTTTAGTTTTGTGATTTGACCAATAACAGATAATAAGTATAATTGGAAATATTACAGTAGCAGAATCAAAGCCTGCTGTGCTTCCGTCAACAGAAAGCAAATGTTATCTTGGGAAAGCCTTTCCATTAGGTTACTGGGCATGAGTTTTGTTGACCATGTTGCCCCTTTTACTGAGAGAAAAGGCTTTCATTTCCCCACCCACTCAGAGCGCCATTGAGCCAAATGGAGATTATCACTAACGCTCAGTCAGCTCATGAGAAAGACATTATTTTCCACAGCTCTCTGTGATCTGTGTGGTTTGGATCTGCTGAAAGGGTAGGCTCCCCAAAGCCCCATTCATGCATCTGAGGCTGCCTCACCAAGTCTTGGGAAGGCCAAAGTCCATCTGAGTGATGCCCTTGGTTTCTGTCATTTGGACCTCCTCTCTAGCTGGAGGAGGAAGTATCCTCAGCTGCCAAGAAGAGTTCCATCCTGGCCACACATTTGAGACATCAAGAAGTTTAAGCAGCTCCAGAAGGAATCTGTAATTATGTTCCACAAATTGCCTTTAGTGTGGGACCAGCTCTTTTCAGGCCCTGGGTGAGGCACAGTGTGTGAGTTTGGCAGGTTTACCTGACTAAGTTACACATCCATGGGGGCAGTGAGGAACACCAATGTCATTTGGGAGAACCTCACTTTTTGCAGGAAAAGAGAACATCACCAGCCAGGACATTTGGCAGTACCATCACACCCTCCTGAGCACAATCAGCTCCATCTTTTAGTCATCCAGTGTGGAAAATTTGGCTGCCTATTGAAAGGCATGGAATTAATGATTTTCTTGCGCTCTGTGGAGCTGGGATAGACTTCTTACATTCTGTTACACCACAAAGTAGCATCTTCCCTTAATAAATCACAGGCCTTATTCTGTGGTCTGGGAGCCAAAAGTGGGCATTGCCACAGGGAGGACTGGCCTTATGGCTAGGTAGGCAGCCATCTACAAACATGGTGGAGGGGCTAAGCACCTAGACTCTGGAGTCAGGCTGCCTGGGTTCAATTGTCTCCACCAGTTACTTGCTGTGTGACCTCAGGCAAGTAGTTAATAACCCCTCTAAGCTTCAGTTTCCCCATTTGTAAAATGGGGATTATTTTACCTAAGTCATGGAGTTGTTGTGAGAACAAAAGAAAATAATCATTATAACAGGCTTAGGATATCCTATTTTTCAATACATGTTACTTAATGTAATAGGAATGACTCTTGAGTCCAAACATTCAAATATATAAACATCGTTTTTTATTTCTTTTAATTTAAATTCAATTTTGGACACCCATGGGGTGGGGGGAAATTTGAGCTCAATTATTGAGTCTTTTCTTTAAAAAGATTTATTAATTTTTTGAAAGAGAGAGAGAGCACGAGTGGGGGGAGAGGCAAAGGGAGAGGGAGAGAGAGAATCTTCAAGCAGACTCCCTGCTGAGTGCAGAGCTTGATCTCCAAGATCATAACCTGAGCCGAAATCAAGAGTCAGCTGCTCAACCAACTGAGCCACCCAGGTGCCCCATTACTGAGTCTTTTTTACGCCAGAGCTGTGCAGTTTTATGGTCATTGCCCGTTTTCCTCAAAATGGACCGGGTCCTGGTTCCCTTTTAAGTCCAGCAGTTCTGCTGCTTCCAAGATACACCTGGGTCACAGAACTTGGGCAAACCTGGAGCCCCTGCCCCTGGGACCCAGTGTCCCTGAGTGTGCCACAAGGGTTTGCCCTCCAAGGTCTTGTGATCTTCGTGATGCATCAACAAAACAGCAGGGACCATAAGGCTGCAGATTCTTCCCTTCCCTCAGGGTTTCATAAGAGAACTTTCTAAGGTATTCTATGAAAACCACAACTATTCCCAGCAGACCAAGTCCTTCTATTAAGTTCATAGATTATGCTAACTAAATAAGAGAAAGGATATTTTGCCTGTGTGATGATAAAATGAAGCAATTAATAAATCTGTTAAAAATTGTAATTCTGGGGCACCTGGGTGGCTCAGTTGGTTAAGCGACTGCCTTCGGCTCAGGTCATGATCCTGGAGTCCCGGGATCGAGTCCCGCATCGGGCTCCCTGCTCGGCGGGGAGCCTGCTTCTCCCTCTGACCCTCCCCCCTCTCATGTGCTCTCTGTCTCTCTCATTCTCTCTGTCTCAAATAAATAAATAAAATCTTAAAAAAAAAAAAATTGTAATTCTGTCATTTTCTTCTACACTGCCCAGGATGACTGCAGCTTCATGTGATGTGTACAACAGAAGACATAACTTGATTTTATCTGAAAGTAGTTTTTTCTTGAATGTTTTAGATTTTTTTATTTTTAATTTTTTAAAAGATTTTATTTATTTAAAAAAGAAGATTTTATTTATTTGACAGAGAGAACATGAGAGAGAGAGAGAGAACAAGCAGGGGGGAGCGGCTGGGGGATAGGGAGAAGCAGACTTCCCGTTGAGCAAGGAGCCCGATGCAGGATTCGATTCCAGGACCTGAGCCAAAGGCAGGTGCTTAACGACTGAGCCAACTAGGCGCCCCTTGAATGTTTTAGATTTTTTTATTTGAGAAAAATTTAATCCCTCCATAAAAGTTGCAAGAACGATA
Organism: Neomonachus schauinslandi; assembly: GCF_002201575.2. Classification (NCBI taxonomy): domain Eukaryota; kingdom Metazoa; phylum Chordata; class Mammalia; order Carnivora; family Phocidae; genus Neomonachus; species Neomonachus schauinslandi. The sequence goes on from NC_058419.1 coordinate 111,293,419, forward strand.
CAATAAATACTTGAACAACATTCACCTAGATTCACATTTCATTACCATTTTGCCACATTTGCTTCCTCTGTATGTGTGTGTATAATTTTTAAAGAACTGTTTGAGTGTAAGTTGCAGACATGATGACCTTTCACTCTGTATACTTCTTGCATGCATTTCTTATGCAGAAGGACATTCTATTTTTTTTTTTTTTTAAGATTTTATTTATTTAGGGCGCCTGAGTGGCTCAGTTGGTTAAGTGACTGCCCTCGGCTCAGGTCATGATCCTGGAGTCCTGGGATCGAGTCCCACATCGGGCTCCCTGCTCGGCGGGGAGTCTGCTTCTCCCTCTGACCCTCCTCCCTCTCATGCTCTCTGTCTCTCATTCTTTCTGTCTCAAATAAATAAATAAAATCTTTAAAAAAAAAAGATTTTATTTATTTATTTGCCAGAGAGAGAGAGAGAGAATGCAAGGGCACAAGCAGGGGGAGCGGCAGGCAGAGGGAGAGGGAGAAGCAGGCTCCCCACTGAGCAGGGAGCCCAATGCAGGGCTCGATCCCAGGACCCTGGGATCATGACCTGAGCCAAAGGCAGACGCTTAACTGACTGAGCCACCCAGGCATCCCCCTCTACTAATTTTTAGAGAAAATCCTCCATTGACTGAAGTGTGTGATGACCCTCTCCCCCAACTTCTATTGTCCCAGCCTGAGGCATTCCACCTCTGAGCTCAGGCATTACTGTTCTCTGCTTCCACACAACAGCACAAAAGAAATAAAATGCCTCTAGGGCTGATGTCAAAACTCCCAGACTTAAAGTGACTGCAGATTTCACAGCACCTGGTCTGAGAGGCTGAGTCATCATCTGCAGACATTTGAAGAGACAGCAGGAGGAGTCTAGCCTAACACATGTGTTTTTATGGATGAAGAAATGACTAAGGGACTCACCTGAGGTCATGTGACTGATTAAGGTCATAGTCTAGATTGGACCCAGGTCTCCTAACTTCTGGGCAGTGGTTTCTGTTTCCTTCCCTGCCCAGGGTTCTCGTGGTCCTCGCTATCCAAAGCATGATCCAGTAGCGCAGGCCTCTCGGGCAGCCCGTTCGAAATGCAGATTCTCAGGCTCCACCCCAGACCTGCTGAACCAGAACCACGAGCCTGCTGGAGTTTGAGAAGCAGCGGTTTAAGGTTCGGTGCTGATTTTAGGGTGAATGTCCTTGTCTCCAGCCATAGAAGCTGGGCCTTCAGTGGACAGGATGAGGTGACTGAGGACAGACCTCCTAGAGAACTACACAGCATTCAGTGTTTCAAAATAACTCCAAAATACGATTCCTAGTTCTATGAGAGGTGAGACAGGGCACACACTGACAGATACCGAAGTCAGCTTACAAAATCCTCTTAAGAAGCAAACTGGCTCTTCTCACCTCTGGCCATTGCTCTTGCCATTCCCTCTGCCCAGAACACTCTCCAGGTACTCTCAGGGCTTGCTTCCACACACATTTCTGATATTAGGTCAAACATCACTCTCCCTGCCAGGTCAGCCTGGCTTGCTGGTTTGTGTGGTGGCAGAAACAGCTCCCACAAGATGGCTGCTCCCACCGCTGCCCTCTGAGTTCCAGCCATCACTCTCTTCTTTGCCCTTCCAGCCTGAGGTGGGTACGAGCTCCCTGCTGTTACTCGCTCTGCCGTACTGCACTCTCCTTGGGATTTCCCTAAACCCTGACCACACCTCTGCAAAGAGTCCCTTCCTTAATCACCTTTGTTTCCTGCCAGGACCCTGTTGGTAGGTGCTGGGTGGGGAGTGGGTGGGGCAGTTTGTTGGCCGGATGTGGCATGAAGAGCTCTCTGGGGGATTCTGATTCACATTCGATTCCCTGCCTTCAGGGGCCATTCTTCCCAACCCTTCTTCAGAAGAGAAATGAAGCTAAGTCAGGAAGAAGCAGGGGGGGAGTGGAAGGGAAGGAGGGCCTGGGGCAGAAAGTGGAGCAGTTATTAGAGACAAGAATGCCTGGGACACCACCATTTTCCTTTCACTTCAGGGTCTTTGAAAATCCTGACTAGTTTGGAAGCAAGTACTGGACAGCAAAGACAAAACTTACCAATTTTTAAGACCAACTTGGATGTGGCCACTCATTAGACTACCACATATTCTGCCTTAAAAGAGAAAACAGTACACGGGAAACATTACTCTCCTTTTCCCCTCGCTGACTATTTCAACTAATAGGCCTATGCATTAGTCACTTTGCTAATGAGTAGTTTTACCCTGGCTCTTGGTGAACCAGGCCAGAGAGGGGCCCTGCAAACTCTTGGAACACCTCGTGAAAAGTCCTGTTCTTGTTGACCCATTAGCAGAGAGGTGAGACATGCCAAGGACCAATGTTTATATATTGTAGCTATATTTGGAAATTTAATTGTTTTTCTAAAAATCACAATTGAGAAAAGCTAAGGGTTTTATAATAATAGAATCAAAATAGTACACTCTAAGACCTAATGTGTTCTTATTTTTCATTGGCCTCTATCATTTTCATAGTCCAGAAAAGCAAACAAGGGAAAAAGTGTTTCACCATGTCTTCTCCATCAGCGGTTCTCAACCAGGGGCAATTGTGTTCCTCAGGGGACGCTTGGAAATGTCTGGAGTCAGTTCTGGCTATCACCACTGGAGTGAGGATTCTACTGGCATCGAGTGGGTAGACACCAGGGTTGCTGCTCAACATCCTACAGCCTCCGCAACAAAGAATGATTTAGTTCCAAATGTCGAGGAGTGCTGAGGCTGAGAAACTCTTCTCTGATTTCAAATTACAGCTCTATTAGCATGGGGATTGGTATTAAATAATCTTCATAACTTTGCAATTTAAGAACCATACTCAAATGAAGTTAGGTACCCTAGTTTACTGTATTACTATAAATCACTCATTAAATATCAATGTCATTGCCTTAGAGTTTGTAGAGTTTTGAAAATGGCAAGTTTATTGCATTTTTTAGTGTGTAATCGATGTTTTTCAAAATAGAAAACAGGCTAATTGGTCAGATGGAATAAAATCATTTAGGCACGCATGGAATTTTATTTTTAATTGTCTCTCTAATAAAAAGCATTTTCCCTTCAGATTGTGGTTCTGACTCAAGAGATGCCCAGCCTGAAAGGAAGTGGTCTGAGGTTCAGAGTACCCAAGGTGAGGGCCGTGGAATTAACATCTTAACCATCAGCAACTGCAAAGAAGAGATGAGAATCTTGGGCTATTTGGGAAGGCTTTTACCGGACAAAAAGGTCTCAAATGTCCTGTCTCCTTTCCACCCAAAATAGTTCTGGCCTGAACATGAGGTCCTCAAGGTGTCTTGGAGTAAGGAGGAAAAAATCTGTTTTGGGCATTGACCACCACCAGTTGAGGTTTGCTGGTGAAAGAAGAGGCCAAGAGTGTCTTACTTATAATGTTTGTCACTAAGGGACATGGCATGCTTGTAAAAAAGCCCTTTTGTTAAATCTTATTCTGTGCTGGAGAAGCAGGTTCAAGAGGAATCAAAGAGTTATCAAAGAAGCTAAAAGCCTTTCGTGGCAAAGAAAGATCAGCCTGCTATTAAAATTAATGAAGATGCTGGAAGAGCAGAGACAAAAGTGCTAGAAGGATGAAGATAGAGAAACTGTTTTAAGGTCAGTCTCCAAGAAGATGGGGAAAACAAATGTGGGCAGGTAGAAGGAAATGCCAACTTCTCCAAATTAATTATCCAAAAGAAGGACTACATTTCTTGGAAAAACTGACCCTATGCAAACTTGCAGTTCCAAATACCATTCTTCTGAGTCAATTACAAGAATCGGCTCAAGGGCCTCACCAATTCAGGAGTTTGAAGAGCACTTGAGAGTTTATTGAAATTTCTCCTTTTCTCCAAAGGAATGTTCCTAGAAGCAGAAATCGGTCTGCTTAGGCTGACAACACTAAAATGATGAAGAGCTCAGATAGGCCTAAGCTGTAGGAATTTAACAAGGTTGTCCAAGTGATGGATAAATAGTGGATGCAGCTCCCTGCCAAAGTTGTGCAACTTGGCTTTGTGGACCATCCAAGCCCAGCTCCCTGCCAGATGAGGGTATGGGGGAGTGTGTGGCTGTCATGGCTGGCTCCCTACTATGAAGCCCACCAGAAGTAGGTTATTCCACTGATGCTTTAAGAACGTTCTCATTTCTGAGCCAATGAGGGCCCATGAGAATATGGTGGTGAGTTGGGGTCAACACACCCCAGCAAAGCCAATAATAATACTGCACAATAAGTAACTAAAAACGCTAACAGGGCGCCTGGGTGGCTCAGTTGGTTAAGCGACTGCCTTCGGCTCAGGTCATGATCCTGGAGTCCCAGGATCGAGTCCCGCATCGGGCTCCCTGCTCGGCAGGGAGTCTGCTTCTCCCTCTGCCCCTCCCCCCTCTCATGTGCTCTCTCTCATTCTCTCTCTCTGAAATAAATAAATAAAATCTTAAAAAAAAATAAAATTAAAATTAAAATTAAAATGCTAACAATCTTTGTTATGACATCTACTTTTTCAAGGTAAACCAATCAATGGTTTATCCTAATCAATGAGATGATAACAAAAGGTAAGGATTAAAATAGCAGGAAGTATCGAAGTAGTATTTGGAAGCACCAGAGTAAATCAAAGGGAAAAAAGAATTTACTATGGTAGACACAATTCCAACAAGGATTAGCAAGAAAGTAAAGATGGTCATGCCCCAACTGGAATAAAGCTAATGATAATAATCCCTAACACTTAGTTGTCTCTTACTCTGCCTAGACATTGCTAGGTGCTTTTATTAACATTATTGTAGTGAATCTTTCTCACAGCTCTATAAAGTAGGTATCATTAGCCCATTTTGTAGATGAGATTCTGAGATGCAAAGACTTTAAGTAACATGCCCAAGTCTCTGTAACTACAAAGCAGCAGAGCTGCGTTTGAATCCACATCTGTCTGACTCCAAAGTCCATGTTATTAAACACTATATTCTACCAGCATAAAGTTTCTGGATCTGTGGTGGAGTAGGATGCCCCAGAGGAACAGCGGAAGTTTCATCACTTGGGTTTTCAGACTGAACAAAATATTAGTATGTGTGTCATATGAAGTAATCTCTAATGGTTTAGGGTGTATTAAAATAATATCTGCAACTTCCATTTCTGAATGTTAAGAACTCTGAATCCACAGCACTAGCCATATTAGTGCAGCCCATTGCCGTTTTCAGAAGACCTTCACACACTCTGTCATCTGATGCTCACTGAAACCCTGTGAAGTAGGCAGGCCACATATTACCATGCCTCTTCTCAACGATATGATCGGCAGAATCATCAGAAATGAAGTGTTGCAAGTTACTTATCATCAAAAGTATGTGGGAGGAGGGAGAAATGTGATTCTAAAAAAGTTGCTTATTTCAACCCTGAGCAGCTCATAATTTATTTCCACAGCAGTGTGATTGCTTCCTTTTCAACAAGGCTTTGACTCACTCAGAGGAATGTATTCCATTACAAGTCCGCTGGCTTCAGGCTTTATGTAGAAGCCGTTGGTTGCCATGACGACTGGGACTAACAAAATACAAACCATGAACTCTTTCAATACTGGTCACTAGCTCACTTCTAACAGTCCACTTCAGAACAGTGGAAGCTGATGATTTTCGGAGGGAGTATATATTCACATCACCATTCATTCCAGAGAGTTTCTCCTTCAAGTTTGAGCATAGTCTCAAGACATCTGCTTTGGGTTCAAGGGAAACTTGGACTTAAGGTTTTTTGTCTCTGTGGCTAAAGAGTGTCTGGAGAACAGTGTCTTCAGCCACATTATTCTATCCTTTAAAAACTTGCATTTCTCATACCAAACAAATTTTAGCTCAGGTTGAGGCAAAAAAAAAAAAAAAAAAAAAGTAATATACCGATGTTTACTAGTGGCTTGGTATAACACAACTCCTAAAGCATTTATTACTTAAGCACACAGCTCTTATCAGAAGATGTTTATTCACTATACCAAAAGGCTATAAGACAATATGTTCAAATTTTGAAAAACAAGATAACTTCTAAGATATCATTAAACCTCATTGGTTATGGCTAAATGGGAAATTGGAGGAAAGAGAGGTGGGGAAGTTTAATTTGAAATAGATCTTCTGAATTGTAGTGAACCTCTGTTTTTCCTTGCTCAGTAGCCATCCCCAAATCTTCTGACAACAATCTGACTCTCTTTGGGTAACCACTCTCCATCCCAACCTCAGTCATGTAATTCAGGTACAGCTCACTCCACCCCAGTTCCAGGAATGTACATGTAACACTAGCCTGGCTAATCAGAGTAATGTGTCCCATTGAATATGGAGACTGGCTCAAGGAAAGGCACATGACTAAAGTCAGGCCAATCTAAGCCAATAAGATTCAACTCCACAATTTTGTTTTGTTTTGTTTTTAAGATTTTAAGATTTTGTTTTTAAGTAATCTCTACACCCCAAGGGGGGCTCGAACTCACAACCCTGAGATAAGAGATGTTCGCTCCACCAACTGAGACAGCCAAATGCCCCAATTCCACAATTTTTATTGGAGTTCTTGGGACAGAGGGATGTTCTGGGGTTGCTGGACAGATGTATGAAAGCCTAGAGTTACTGGCAACCATCTTGCTACCAAGAAGAGATAGTCACCTGAGAATGGAACCTACTTAGAGGGAAAACAGAAGAGAGATGGAAAGAGTAAGACCCAATTTCCAATAACATTGTTTGAGTCCTAAATCAAGCCTTGCCTGAAGTCTGTCTCTGGACTTTTTGGTTATTTGACCAACAAATTCCTTTTCTCCTTAACTTTAGCTTAGTTGGATTTGTTATTTACAACCGAGAAAGTCCTGATCAATAGAGAAAAAGATCTGTATTATTTTAAATGCAATGATTAAATCTAAGCTAAAAAGTACAAGAGATCTCCAGGGACCCTGTTTCAGTGATTAGATAATTATGCCATTCTAATAAGCCTAATTAATTGCCCTGAAATCAGTCCCTCGGGGGTAGTTTATTTGCTTAAATATTTTAGAGATCTCCCCTTACAATCTTATTTATGATTTTAATTTGTGCGCCTGAGAAATCGGTTGCTCAGAAAAGATACATTTTGACTCCCATCTTAACTAAGACACATCCAGTGGGATTTTATTGTAGAAGGCACATGGTGTCTTTCTCAGCCTGACAAATAACTGGACATGTTCATATCCTCATCATGGGCAATCTAGAACCTCCAAAAGAAAAACTGAAGATACTATTATATACTATATAATATTATATTATATAGTATATTATATACTATACTATATAATACTATTTTTGAGTCTTCAGCTTCAAGGCATTATTACATTTAATTAACTTTTGCTCCAATAGGCACTGCATAGTTTTTTTTTCTTAATTATAAAACATTTGGAACTCCTGCCCAAAAAGATTGTAACAACATATAATTATTATCTTGTTTTCCTTTAAACGTCTTCAAGAACTTTACAAATTTTCCTATTCATTATCATCTATTTTAGGGGGTTAATATATTTACTTCAGTAGATTTCCTCAAGTATTAATAAAACACTGAACGTTACATTATGACAGGGATTCTCAACTCTGGCTGCCGAGTGGAATCACCTGGGGAGCTTTTCAAACATACTAATGGCATGGCCCCACCCTAGACTCATTGAATTAGAATTTTTTGGAGGAGGGTCCTGGCGTCGGTACTTTTTAGAAGTTCCCCAGTTGATGTTAATGTCCAGCCAGAGCTGAGAACAACTGCATTAATGGAAATATTGACTACAATCTATGATTTGTTTCAGTAAGGAAGCATTTAATAAGGAATCCTTTGGAAACACCCTTAATTTCTCAAAATGGGATTTTTAAAAATTACACACATACATACGCACACACACACACATGAAATACACTAGATATGTTTGAGAACTGACTTAACGCTCTTGCGTACATGGAGGTACCCCTCACCAAACCTGTTCCTTCGAAGTTACCTTTCAGAGAAAAGTGCAAGAGGCTGACTCCTTACCATGTGTTAGAACATCATCCTTCCTTTCTTCGAGGTGAATTATCTCCATTATTATCCTTGAATATTGTCTATTTGAAATTGCATAGTTCTGCAATTGTTTCTTGGTTAACTTTCCTTAAGAGAGAGCTTACTTACTAATTGTCCAACTCTACTTAGTAGCATTTGTACTTAGAGGAAGATTCGAGATTACTGCCCCAGGTGATATTATCATCTTGGTTCTGAATAGTATATAAAACCTAAAAAGACCCAGAGAAACTTTCATTGTGCGAGAGGAAGAGTAAGACCTTGAGGTAAAGGTGACAGGAGGAAGCCAATCACAGAATCTCTTTCCCTTAATCCAAACAAAAAGTGATTTTTAAAAATAGCAAAAATTTACCAACAGCAACCATAGAAGAGAAGTGGTATGACCTAGCCAAAGTAAGAAATGGTGGCCAGAGGAAGAAATGGAGATGGTGGGCTTTGATTCCGATTCAGTGGTGTGCTGGAGCAGGTTCTAACTGGCTCACAAGAGCTGATAGTCCAATTTTCAGGGATTTTTCAAGCCAGGTATTAAAAATTAAATTATATACACTTACAATTAAATATTACATTTTAAAAACAAATAATAGTTATTTTTTTGATTTAAAAAAATAAATAACATTGAAAACAAAGAGTAAATGCTCAAAAATCACCACTTTCTAATTATTTCACTTCATTTTACTACTGTCTACGCTCTTGAGGTTATTTGTATCGACTGTCTCCGTACAGTGGAAATACTGTATAACGACGTGCTAAGCCATGTAGTGCTGGGTGTTCCAATTCCACATTTAGTGACGTCATACTGGTGGCTTGAAATTGGCTACCATAGCAGTTGTCATCCTCTTCAGTCCCCTTTAATATGGATCAGTTCCTCAGCATTTGTCTCTTATGACACTGACATCTTAAAAGAATACAGAACTTTTTCTTTGTTTAATAGAGTGCTTCTTAGATTCCAGTTATACACTCACAGGCAGAATACTATATAAGTACTGGGTCCTCAGGGTGTCACATTCATCTGATGTCTGTCTGACCCTCACTTGTGATGTTAATCCTAATCTCCTAATCGAGGTTTTACCAAATTCTGTTTAGTTACCAATATTTTAAAATTTTAACATTTGTATTTACTTTGTTCTAATTGTAAAACCTCAAACCTTTTCTGTCAATAATGTCATATTTCACCTGGTGTCCTTTTTTCTTGCTGTTTCTAGTTAATTTATTCAGCCTGTAATAGTATCGTGCTGGTCTTCAACTTGTTTTCTTAACTCTGACATCTCCCTTTTTCGCCACATCTGCTGTTTTAGCATTTCATCTTGGTTTTTGGCTTTCTTTTTATTTTCTCACTCCTGATGTTGGCAGCTGACTGGACCTTTTGTTTTCTCTGACATGTCTGAGTGAAATCTCGACCCCACTCTAACTTACCTCAAACTCATTTGTCTTCCTCTTATAGCTCCAGTTTGAGGCCTAAATGCGGTGACATGGCCATAGAGGCAGAGAGAGAGTTCAACTGGGGTTCTGTGCCCTCTTTGGTGGGGGACATGAGCTCTCTTTAAAGAATTTCTTCTGTGTTCTGCACTAGGAATTCAGATTTCATACTTGGAGACATACCCTATTCTTAATATGTTGTATCCTTAGGCTTGGAATTATGCCCCCAATTTTGCATGAAGCCACAGTAAATGGCATACTCCAAGGATGCTTTTTTCTGTCTCTGATGAAATATTCAGTTCTTTTCCTTGATTTTTTCCTAGGGTTTCTTACTTTCCTCATCAATTCACTTCTCTCCAAATTGAGAGTGACTGATGAGAATTTGGGTTTTTGTCAACTGGCTCCCCCTGCCCCCGTACCACTTCAGGTGACCGTCAGTGGATGTGGGGGTGAAATTAAGAGCCGTGGTGTGGTGGTAAATGTTTAACAACTGGCTCTCAAAAATAAAAATCCTTAATGTATAGTGTATGCCAGTTTCCATAGCGTAAATATTCCCACCATAGCCAATTTCAAGCTACCAATATGACGTCACTAAATGTGGAATTGGAACACCCAGCACTACATGGCTTAGCACGTCGTTATACAGTATTTCCACTGTACAGAGACAGTCGATACAAATAACCTCAAGAGCGTAGACAGTAGTAAAATGAAGTGAAATAATTAGAAAGTGGTGATTTTTGAGCATTTACTCTTTGTTTTCAATGTTATTTATTTTTTTAAATCAAAAAAATAACTATTATTTGTTTTTAAAATGTAATATTTAATTGTAAGTGTATATAATTTAATTTTTTTTAAAGATTTTTTATTTATTTATTTGACAGAGAGACACAGCGAGAGAAGGAACACAAGCAGGGGGAGTGGGAGAGGGAGAAGAAGGCTTCCCGCAGAGCAGGGAGCCCGATGCAGGGCTCGATCCCAGGACCCTGGGATCATGACCTGAGCCGAAGGCAGACGCTTAACGACTGAGCCACCCAGGCGCCCCTATAATTTAATTTTTAATACCTGGCTTGAAAAATCCCTGAAAATTGGACTATCAGCTCTTGTGAGCCAATTAGAACCTGCTCCAGCATACCACTGAATCGGAATCAAAGCCCACCATCTCCATTTCTTCCTCTGGCCACCATTTCTTACTTTGGCAAGGTCATACCACTTATCTTCTATGGTTGCTGTTGGTAAATTTTTGCTATTTTTAAAAATCACTTTTTGTTTGGATTAAGGGAAAGAGATTCTGTGATTGGCTTCCTCCTGTCACCTTTACCTCAAGGTCTTACTCTTCTTCTCGCACACCAAGGTGACGGTATTAGGACGTGAGGCCTTTGGGAAACAAGTAGTTCATGAAGGCAGAGCTCTCACGAATGAGACTAGTGTCTTTGTAAAAGAGGCCCCAGAGAGATGGCTAACCCCTTCCATCGTGTGAAGATACACGCCACAAAAGAAAAAGTAGATAATTTTGGTCCCATCTAAATTAGGCTTTTGTGTTTCAAAGAATAGCATCAGGACAGTGAAAAGACAACCCACAAAATAGGAGAAAATTTTTGCACGTCATATATCTGATGAGAGATTTGTATCTACAATATATAAAGAACTCTTACAACTCAATAATAAAAAACAACCCAATTAAAAAGTGAGCCAAGGATCTGAATAAACATCTCTCGAAAGAAGATATACAAATGGCCAATAAGCACATGAAAAGATGCTCGACATCATTAGCTATCAAGAAAATGCAAATCAGAATTAAAATGAGATATCATTTCATACCTACTAAGATGGCTATAACCAAAAAGTCAGACCATAACAAATGTTATGCGGAAATGGAGAAATTGGAGCCCTCGTATACTTTTGGTGGGAACCGAAAGCAGTATAGGTGGAAATCAGTTTGTCAGTTCCTCAAAAGGTTACGTGCAGTGTTCCCATATGACCCAGAAATTCTACTTCTATGTATATACCAAGAGAAATAAAAACATACATCCACACAGAAACTTGCACATCAATGTTTACAGCAGCATTATTCCTAATAGCTAAAAGGTGGAAACATCCAAATGTCCATCAACTGATGAATAAAGTGTGGCAAATCCATAGAATGGAATATTATGTGACAATACAATGAAATGAAGTACTGATACATACTACAACTTTGGAACATGCTAACTAAAGAAGGCAGCCACAAAAGGCCACTCATAGTATGATTCCATTTATGTAAAATGTCCAAAATAGGCAAATCCGTAGTGACAGAGAGTAGATTAATGATTGCCTAGGGCTCCGGGAAACTGGAGAGTGACTGCTAATGGGTACAGGGTTTCCTTCTGGGGGGCTAGTGAAATGTTCTAATATCTATTGTGGTGATGGTTGTACAACTGTAAATATACCAGAAATCATTGAATCGTAGGCTTTCAACGGGTAAATTGTACAGAATGTGAATTATATCTCAATAAAACTGTTATTAAAAAACTTTTGGGGGTGCCTAGGTGGCTTAGTTGGTTGAGCGTCTGCCTTCGGCTCGGGTCGTGATTCCGGGGTCCTGGGATCAAGCCCCAGGTCTGCTTCTCCCTCTCCCCTCCCCCTGCTTATTCTCTCTATCTATCCCTCTCTGTCAAATAAATACACAAAATCTTAAAAAAAAAAAAAAGTTTTGAACAAAGGGGGAAGGCATAGCACGGAGTTGAACTAGCATAAGAAAAATCTTTTGTGTTATTTTGGTATTTAGCAGATCAGACTTTAGAATCACCCCACCTTAGCGCTAATGGATATAAGGAGTGGCAATCCACTGGGGCAGTCAGTTGCTTAGCAAGATGTTTATTGAGTTACTATGTGCCAGGCACTGGGCTGGGGCCTGAGGATAGGGAACAAGACAAAAATGGTTGCCATACTTACAGTACCTAGAGTGTGCTAGGAAGACATACACAACTGAATAAATGCCCTAGGAGAAAAATCCAGATAGTAGGAAAAGGTACACTGGAGAGCCCCAATCTAATCTGAGAAGGGAGGGGGGGCTTTTTGAAGAAGTGATGTTTGAGTTGAGCTCTTGAGGATTATCAAGAATAAACTAGATGAAGGGGCACCTGGGTGGCTCAGTCAGTTAAGCGTCCAACTCTTGATTTTGGCTCAGGTCACGATCTCAAGGTTGTGGGATCAAGCCCTGCGCTGGGCTCTACGGTGGGCATGGAGTCTGCTTAAGATTCTCTCTCTCCCTCTGCCCCTCCCCCTGCTCCCTCCTCCTCTCTAAAAAAAGAAAAAACAAGAATAAACTAGATGAAGATTGGGTGTGAGGTAGAGAGGATTCCAGACAGAGGGGACTGGTCCTCCTCTGCCAAGGAACCAGAGGACAGAGGACAGTGAGAAGTGGAGGGCAGCATGGAGGGTGCTGAAGGGGCTGGCAGACCCTGAGGCCTTCATAAACCACATTAGGAAGCTGATCTTTATGTCAAAGGCCACAGGAAGCTGTTGATAGATTTTAAGGAGAGCTTTCAATTCATGTCTCTAGTGTGCTTTCCTGTTAAGTTACCCCCTGAGTAACACAAAAATAAAACTACCTGATGATGTCAATGGAGGTGATGTGTCTCCCTCCCGATTAACCAAATTTCACAGCCCGTGGTTCTTAGAATTTGGTCCCTGGGAAACAGCATATCCGATTCCCAGATGGAGAAGGGAGGGGAGAATGTACAGAGGAGACCTGAGGAAATGAAGCTGGGCCACATGAGCTGTGGTGAGCTCAGCAACACCAGTGACACAATGATCCATAAGGACATATTGGCCTTCTTTAAGCTTTGGATGTATGTGAGAGAATGAGATCACTCCCTGTGACTCTAGGGTCTTGTTATTTACAGTCGCACTGCTGCAATTGGCATCATAGGCACTTTATAAAATATGGGTGGAGTAGCCCTTGGCCTCTGTTATACATTGCCTGGGCTATGAGCTGGGATCCTCAATTGAGCACAGGTGAAAACAGATGGAAAATAAGTTGTCTTACAGTTCTCAGTGTGTTTTCATTGACTTAGCATCTGTTGGAAAATTTATTCCGAGAATAGCATCAAGGAGCTGATCTACATAGTGGGCAGTGGTCAACTGAGGCCTCTGAGAGATGGTTTCTCCATTGGCCAAGGAGTGCTTTGCCAAAGTTCTTAAGGCTATGAGGTTGCCTTGACAACACTAAGTAAAACAAGACACTGAAGTTCTTTAAATTTACCATAAGTCACAAGTTACACTTGCTCTTAATTCTGGACCTTGGGAATATGTGTTCTCTGGTTGGTTTATTTCAACTTTTTTGTCTTGGCTGGATTCTTTCCTTGTCTTCTTTTACTATGATCCTCTTTGTTTCTTGATCTCTTTCCTTTGAGGGACCTGCTAGAATTTTGAGCTCCTCTATACATGGTTCCGGCTGGATAAGGTGAATTTATCATGATCAACCACCAAACAATACATTTCATTGAAAATAATTCAGGGGTGCCTGGGTGGCTCAGTCGGTTAAGCATCTGCCTTGGGCTCAGGTCATGATCTCAGGGTCCTGGGATCGAGCCCTGCATCGGGCTCCCTGCTCAGTGGGAAGTCTGCTTCTCCTTCTCCCTCTGCCCCTTACCTACCCACCCCCCACTCGTGCTCTCTCTCTTTCTCTCTCTTTCTCAAATAAATAAACAAAATCTTTAAAAAAATAATATTTCAATTCTACTATGTGCAAGGTATGCACTCTGACCTCAATGCAGCATTTTGACTCTGTTAGTCACCCTACTTTCTTCTTTGTCTTCTCTGACACCCATCTCTCTCGCTTCTCTTTTGTCATGGTGCCAGTGATTAGCAGCTCAATATTCATTCAAACCCAGATATGATTAGCCTGAGCCAATCATGGTGTTTCTATTGTTTCTGACAATGAATGATTGCTTTAAAAACTTCTGCAGCCATTTTCCCTCCAGCCTAAGGAGGAAGCCAACACTATTCTGGACAAATTACAGAGAAGTGAAGTTGGAGCCCCGACCCACTGTGCCTGGAGCCCATGCTAGTTCTGAACTTCCTGTTACACGACATAATTAGTTTCCTTATTGGTTAAGCCGACGTGAGCTAGGATATTCTGTTGCTTGCATCTAAAAATACACTCACTGATGTTCCTTCTTAGGTCTTTCACCTACACTTCTCAGGCTCCTTCATTGATTTTGCTTCTTTCCATCTTAGGGTTTTGTGCTTGGTCCTCTTCTCTTGTTCTCTGATCTCTCTGAGTGAGCTCATCCATTTCTTTTGTTTCAACGACAGTTTACATGTTGATGGCTTCCAGATCTAAGTTTCCAGCTTATCTTCTTCCTCAAGCTCCATATTTATATTTTCTGCTGCTTGGGGTCAATAATGAAGTCAATCTTGACTGCACTTCGCAATTACTGTAGAACCTTAAAAATGTATAGGTGTCCATGCCCATTTTGACAATTTTGGTCCACTAGATTTAGACCAAGCCCAGGGATATCCACTAGAACTTTCTGAGATATTGGAAATGTTCTACATCTGCACTAGCCAATACAGTAGCCACTAGCTACATGTGTCTACTGAGTACTTGAAATGTGGCTGGTGTGAATGAGGAACACAATTTTTACGTTTAGTTCATTTTAATTAATTTAAGTAGCCACACGTGCTAGTGGCTACCATAACGGACAGTGCAGCTAGCCCTTGCAAACCCTACTTGATTATGTCTGGGAATCTTTATGAATTTAAATACAAGATAACCACTACCTTCTATCAGATTCTACTTGTACTCCACAGGGCAATCCCTTTGTGATTTAGACCATGGCCCATGGGAAGAGATATATTTTACATAATGACCCAGTGCATATCCACGTATACACACTGACATATACATATATGTCTACTTACTACTTGTGAGAAACTGATGCTTTTTATACTATTCTAGGCTATCAAAAAACTGCTGGCCATGACCCACTAATGCATCACGCCCCACGATTGGCCAATCACTACCACCCCTGTGGAGCTATCTTGTCCAATGAGGTGCTTATCTTTCTACTCTAGGCACTGATGTCTTTGCCGGGGGCCACTGCTGCTCAGCCAGGCTCATCAGAGCTCCTGTGGTACAGAGCTGCGGTCTGCAGCACTGAAGGGGAGAATGCCTGTCTCCCCTCTGTGCTTCAGTCTGTTAGAAGGCTTCCAAAGCATGCAGCCGATATCAGGGTCCTTTAAAGCTTCTCACTGAAACATCTCTTTTGGCTTCCATTTACAGCCCTCCAGCTCAAGAAGCTGTGCTTCCATTGGGACTTTAGAGGTAAGAAAATCTGAGTAACAGATATCACGCTGTGCTCAGAATTGCTTCTCATCCTTTGGCTCTTGGAGTGCCTCTCCTGCCTGATGACCAAGGTTTCCCATTGGCTCAACCTTTTTGTGTCTGAGACTGAGTTCTCTCTCAGAGGCTCCTTTGCCCGCACCCATCAGGCACCTGGTGGGCCAGACTCCCACTTTGCCTGACTTGCAGAAATTTCCTCAGACTCAAAGAACTTGAACGGCGTTAAATAAAGGAAGTGTGCTGTGGGACCACGGTTGGATTCATTCTGTGTAGAGCTGAAGGAGCCTCGGAAAGGGATAGAGAGGAGAAGATAAGGAAGAGGTAACAGGTGAGTTCATCTCAAAGGATAAGCAGAAGCTTGTAGGAAGAGAGAGACTTGCCGTGATGTCCTTCCAGCTTCCAAGTCAAGTCAGCTTCTCTGCTTCCACGTTTTCTTCCTGCCTGTATTATAGACTTCTCATGCTTCAGAGGGGTTGTTTCTGTCTAGACTTCGAGATCTTCAAGTACAAAGGTCATATTTTCTTCATCTTTGTATCCTTACCATCCAACGTGATGCTTTTCTTGTTACAGAGAGAGATAGTCACTGAGAGAATAGGCAGTGTATTAGATGGGATAGACGAGTGTAAAGTTTGAAGTGAATTTCCATGAGGGAACGGAGCTCTGCTGGTAATTACTTCCAGAGGCCCTAGGCCAACCCCAGGTCCTCTTCTGTCTAAGTGCCCTAGAGAGAATGGATAGATGGGCCCTTCTGGAGACTTCCAAGGTAGGCTTGAGATCATTAAGGGCACTTTCAAAACCACCCCAGCAACCGGCTATGTCATTTGAACCCAGGAAGTTCAGCAGCGAAGCTCCATTTCCTGCACATGGAGCTCAGCATGACCTTAGTATCCTGCTCCCGGTCCAGATCCAAATCCCAGTCAGATGTGCAGGCAAGGAATTGAAGTGCTTTGGGACTGAATGGGCCTTTGGGATGGAGTAGGAAGGTCCCCTCACCGAACTTTCATGAGAATCAGACTTCAAGCCCTAAAGCAGTCCTCCAGTCGACTTCCATTCTTTTTCTTCTCCTGGATTTCCATGGCAATCGGTAAGGAAGGAAGGATTGATGTTCTGCTTCCTGCAAATGTTCATGTTCTCACCTCTTAGTAATATCCACCGGGAGCACTAACAGTGAGGAAACCCTGCAGGAGGAGGTGTGGGCAGAGTTGATGCTATTTTTAGGTGCTGAATCTGAGTTCTGGAGGCGGCCGAGGACCCTCGTCTATAAAGCTGACCCAGTGCACAGAGCCTCTGAAGGACATGCCATGGCCCATGCCATGGCCACGGGCACTGAAGCCCTGTGGGCAGGTAGAAGCCCGAGCACAGCTTGGAGAAGCGTGGAAGAGAAGCTTTGGCACCGAGACTGACTCTGGAAGAGCACACTGCCGACCCAGTCTTGCTTTGTGCTTTGCTTCACTCCTCAAAAATTCTGCGGCTGACCTTGGCGTTTGGAAGTAGCTAAATCTAGAGGGGAACAGGCCTGTTGGCGTCAGAGCCTATCATAGCACAGGTGTACGGAGCACGATGAAGTGACCCCAGAAATGTGACCGCCTGGGGTGTGGTGCTCATTCTTTCACCCTGATGCAATCAGCTCGGGGTGTGGATACTCTCCGCCTCACGCCTCTCTTCTCTTCCCCGCCCCCAAACACTGACTTTCAAACTCTGGCGTCCCTGTGAAAAATAGAGACACAAGGAGACAGGTTTCATGCTGTTGTTACTGATTTGATTTTAGAACTGCTCACTCTGGTCCCTTTCAGAAGTCTGCCCCAAAAGCAGGAAGAAAGGCAGGAGGAACTTTTGGAAAAATCTTTCAGCACCCTCATTGATCCAGATTTGGTGTGATTTGGCAGGCAATGCCGGGTAACGTGTTCCAGTGTTTTAACTTGTGCATAATTGCCAGATTAGCTATTGTTTGACTTGTACGATTATTAACGAAATGTGGAAAAGAAAGGGTGGTGCCTGCAAAGCCTGCGGGAATGTCTAGACATGAGGGTGGGGGTTGGGAGGTGGAGCACCAGGGGACACCACGCAGAATTTCCTTGACTGGTTTTTCTCAGGCTCAGCATTTCTGCCTTAGCATAACAACACGTGGGCCAAGATATTGATAGGTGAGAGATCACTTTTTGGTGACAATGAAAAATCAAGTTTTAGACTCACTACATGGGCCAAGATATTGATAGGTGAGAGATCACTTTTTGGTGACAATAAAAAATCAAGTTTTAGACTACGTGCAGGAGACATTTCTTACCCGACTGTGTTAAAAGAAAAGATGTAATCACTTAGGCTGTAAGGTTAACACACACACACACACACACACACACACTGATGCTTAGGTTTTGAAGGGCTCCTACCACCTCACTCCAGCCAGGAGAGAGATGCTCAGGGTAACTTGGTTTTTGGAGGAAGATTTTTGGTTCAGGAGAGCTTACGAATGTCATGCATGCGCTTTGTAACCTTCTGTCGGAGTCACATCAGGGTGGGTAATGTGGCAGCAGGGTCATCAGGTAAATATGCCCACTGACTCTGAGAACCGGAATTAGGAAGTAATTTTTACTCTTACTGTCTTGGTGTCTTCACTGCTGAGCAGATTCCCTTCCCAGCCCACGGTAGGGAGAAGAAAGCTGAGAGAGGGAATTAGACAAACACACGAGGATTTGGGGGGGAGACCCCCATATGCAAAACCCAAATAGAAACCACTTAGGTTGTGTGTTTAGTTGCTTTTTGTGTAAGTAGGGATAAAGTATGTATTATAACACTGTACATAATGGGTCATTATGTACAAACATGCAATTGCATATAATTTTTCTCATCCACATAAATGTGAATTAAAATTTGAAGTGGCTGGATAGACTGATTTTTATGGATGTTGGGAAAAGGCTTTCCCTTTGATTTTATTCAAAGCAAGGCAAGCAGCTCCCTTCCCCAGTCCCTCAACCCTCCTTACAGACAGACCCAGGTTAGAAGTGAGCACACAAGCCGTGGCTCTCAGAAAACAGGCTTCGGGGGCGCCTGGGTGGCTCAGTCGGTTAAGCATCTGCCTTCGGCTCAGGTCATGATCCCAGGGTCCTGGGATCGAGCCCCACATCGGGC
This sequence comes from Neomonachus schauinslandi, assembly GCF_002201575.2. Classification (NCBI taxonomy): domain Eukaryota; kingdom Metazoa; phylum Chordata; class Mammalia; order Carnivora; family Phocidae; genus Neomonachus; species Neomonachus schauinslandi. Next base: position 111,312,300 of record NC_058419.1, read on the forward strand.
TCCCTGCTCTGCAGGAAGCCTGCTTCTCCCTCTCCTCCTGCCTGCCGCTCCCCCTGCTTGTGCTCCCTCTCTCTGTCAAATAAATAAATAAAATCTTTTTTAAAAATTAAAAAATAAAATGTAGGCTTTATTATTAAAAAAAAAAAAAAAAAAGAAAACAGGCTTCGGGCAGTGTGGAATAGGCAGCCAGACTTGCTCTCGGCCCCCTCCGCTGCCCTGACCTGGCCACGGTAGCTCAAATCCTTGGGCTCTTTTCACTCCTTTAAGTCCATGAGTGGCATGGCCCTGGGACACACGAAAGTGAGTTTTGATTTGGGACAGGTGCCACGGTCTAGAATGGGTGCCTGTCACGGGGAATAACCCTGGGCCGTGGGGTAAGTGGAGGCAGCAGGTGGTGTAGGAGCCTGGGATAGAGGATCCATCCACAAGGGCCCTGCAGGGCGGGGGTAAGAAATGGAGCCACAGTATTTTAGAGCTAGAAGAAAACTATGAGAATATTTAAGCCCAATCTCTTCTTTTTTTTTTTTTTTTAAGATTTTTTATTTATTTATTTGAGAGAGAGAATGAGAGAGAGAGAGCACATGAGAGGGGGGACGGTCAGAAGGAGAAGCAGACTCCCTGCCGAGCAGGGAGCCCGATGCGGGACTCGATCCCGGGACTCCAGGATCATGACCTGAGCCGAAGGCGGTCGCTTAACCAACTGAGCCACCCAGGCGCCCAAGCCCAATCCCTTCTTATTACAGATGAGGAAACTGAGGCTCAGAGAGATGAACTGATTTGTCCAAAGTTATGAGGCATGTAGCAACAGATACGAAGTTAGAAATCAGATTTCCTGTCGCAAGCCTGGCCAACTTCCTACTGTGGTGAAATGCTAAATACACTAAAACCACAATAAGCTAATATTGAGTTAATTGGTAATTCAAAGGAACTGTTGTTTCTCAGCCAACTAAATGCCCTATTGTTCTTCATTAAGAAATCAGATAATTCTGACTCCTGACCTTTCCATATTTCTCTTAAAGATCCTGCACTTTAATGCAGTTTTATTGTAATCATGCCAAATATCATGGGCAGATATTGAATTTACTAGATTATTTTAAATCATTTCCTTATACACTAATTTGTCTTATAGGATCACATTCAAACTCTTTTTTTTTATTTGTTTTAAATCACCAGAATTACTCTGTGATTTAAGTAGATAAACTTAAAACACCAGGAGAAATTATTTCTAGTATTTCCAGTTAAGACTTGAAAAGCCTAGGGGCTGGAGACTGTATGAAGAAGTCAGGTGGTTCTCTCAAGGCTTCCAATATAGTTTTGGCATTCGTCCCACAATTGAAGTCTTTGGACTGTATGAAATTTCATAACAGTTTTTCATTGCTAGGAAGGAGTGATTTGCTAAAAAATCAGATATAAAATTATTATTATTATCATCATTATTTTTATTATTTTTAGAAAGGGAGGGGAATAGGGGGCACCTGGGTGGCTCAGTCATTAAGTGTCCGCCTTTGGCTCAGGTCATGATCCCAGGGTCCTGGGATCAAGCCCTGCATCAGGCTCCCTGCTTCTCCTTCTCCCACTCTCCCTGCTTGTATTCCCTCTCTCGCTATCTCTCTCTCTGTCAAATAAATAAAATCTTAAAAAAAAAAAAAAAAGAAAAAGAAAGGGAGAGTGATGGAGGGGCAGAGGGAGAGGAAGAGAGAGAATCTTCAGCAGGCTCCATGCTGGGTGTGGAGCCTGACACAGGGCTTGATCTCACGACCCTGAGATCATGACCTGAGCCAAAATCAAGAGTTGGATGCTTAACCGACTGAGCCACCTAGGCCCCCCTAAAATTATTTTCTTAAATGATGATCTTGATAGGTCCCTAAACTGGAACTAAGTTGATCTGATACACAGCATGTTAGAGTGTGTGGCCTTTAATTTCAGAAATGGGTCCTTGACTTTCTAACAGGGTAGACCCAGTGACAGCTACCTCCAGCTAAGACTGTCTTCCAAGGGCAATTGTTAATCAGTCCTAGTAGAAACCTTTATAGAAGTACTCTTGCAGGGCAGTGAATAGTCACATCTGTCATGCCATCCATCTCTGTTACGGATATGAGAAGATAATGTGACTAGAAACAGAAATCCCTGTGTGGACTAGGTCTAGTTCACAGTGATTCTGAAAAGTCACATGTGATCTGAGGTTACACCATGATTCTGGATTACATAAACTTAATCTCCAATAAAGAGCACACACGAGCTAATTTTATATCAAAAAATAGGTGGAATTTTGGATAAAATATATTGTGAATATGCTCTGTTTCTCTTCATTTTTCTCCTCACCTCCCCAAAATCTTGGTGCATTCAACTGACAGTAAGATGACAGGTCCTTAACTGTGGTATAGAAATGTAGCTGAAATATGTGTGTTGAGTTTGTGTCCTGCTACTTTGCTGAATTCATTTATTGGCTCTAACAGTTTATTTTGGTGGAATCTTTAGTGTTTTCTACAAATTAGATCATATATTCTACGAACAGAGATAATTTTACTTCTTCTGTTCCAATTTGGATGTTTTTTTCTTTCTTTCCTAACTGCTCTAGCTAGAACTTCTGGGGCTATGTTGAATAGAAGTAGTGAAAGTGGGCATCTTTGTCTGGTTTCAAATCTTAGAGGAAAAGTTTTCAGTCTTTCACCATTGAGTATGGTGTTTGCTGTGGGTTTTTCATGTATGGCTTTTGTTATGTCAAGGTAGTTTCTTTCTATTTCTAGTTTGTTGAGTGTTTTTATCATAAAAGGGTATTGCCATTTGCAATGACGTGGATGGAACTGGAGGGTATTATGCTGAGCAAAATAAGTCAATAAGAGAAAGACATGTATCATATGACCTCACTGAGGGTTGCTGGAGTGGTGGGGGGTGGGAGGGATGGGGTGGCTGGGTGATAGACACTGGGGAGGGTATGTGCTATGGTGAGCGCTGTGAATTGTGTAAGACTGTTGAATCACAGACCTGTACCTCTGAAACAAATAATACATTATATGGTTAAAAAAGGAAGAAGAAGAAGAAGATAGCAGGAAGGGAAAAATGAGGGGGGGGAATCAGAGGGGGAGACAAACCATGAGAGACTATGGAGTCTGAGAAACAAACTGAGGGTTCTAGAGGGGAGGGGGGTGGGGGGGATGGGTTAGCCTGGTGATGGGTATTAAAGAGGGCACGTATTGAATGGAGCACTGGGTGTTATATGCAAACAATGAATCATGGAACACTACATCAAAAACTAATGATGTAATGTATGGTGATTAACATAACATAATAAAAAAAAGGTATTGAATTTTGTCAAATGCTTTTTGGTCATCAATTGAGTTAACCCCATATGGTTTTTTTCTCCCCATCTTCATTCTATTAATGGTGTATTACATCAATCAATTTTTGTATATTGAACCATCCTTGCACTCCAGGAATAAATTCCCCCAGTCATGGTGTATAATCTTTTAAATATGCTGCTGTATTCACTTTGCTAGTATTTTGTCAAGAATTTTTGCATCAACGTTCATAAAGGATATTGTTCTGTAGCTGTCTTTTCTTATAGTGTCCTTGTTTAGCTTTAGTATCAGAGTAATGCTGGCCTCAAAGAATGAGTTAGGGAGTGTTTCCTCCTTTTCAATTTTTTGGGAAAAGTTTGAGAAGAATTGGTATTAGTTCTTCCTTAAATATTTAGTAGAATTCACCAGTGAAGCCATCCAGGGCTTTTCTTGGACAGGAGATTTTTGATTACTGATTCAATCTCCTTACTAGTTATATGTCTTATTTTCTATTTCCTCATGATTTAGTCTTGGTAGATTTTGTGTGTCTAGGAATTTATTCATTTCTTCTAGGTTATCAAATTTGTTGGCATTCAATTGTTCACAATACTCTCATAATCCTTTTTATTTCTGTAGAATCAGTAGTAATGTCCCCATTTTTATTTCCAGTTTTAGCCTTCTCTCTCTTTTTTTTTAAAATATTTTATTTATTTATTTGACAGAGAGAGACACAGCAAGAGAGGGAACACAAGCAGGGGGAGTGGGAGAGGGAGAAGCAGGCTTCCCGCCGAGCAGGGAACCCGATGTGGGGCTTGATCCCAGGACCCTGGGATCATGACCTGAGCCGAAGGCAGACGCTTAACGACTGAGCCACCCAGGCACCCCATAGCCTTCTCTCTTTTTTAACTAGTCCATATAGCTAAAGGGTTGTTGATTTTGTTGATCATTACAAAGAACCAAATTTTGGTTTCTTTGACTTTTCTCTATTTTTTTTAATCCTCTATTTCATCTATCTCTGCTCTAATCTTTATTATTTCCTTCCTTCTGCTAGTTTTTAATTTAGTTTGTTCTTTGATTGTCTAGTTATTTACATTGTAAATTCAGTTGCTGATTTGAGATATTTCTTGTTTTTGTTTTTTTTTTACAAATTTATTTATTTATTTATTTGAGAGAGAGAGAGAGAGCATGCGAGCATAAGCAGTGGGAGGGAGGAGAGGGAGAAGAAGATGGAGAGAATCTCAAGCAGACTCCCCACTGAGCACAGAGCCTGACACAAGGCTCCATTCCATGACCCTGAGATCATGACCTGAGCTGAAATCAAGAGTTGGATGCTTAACCAACTGAGCCACCCAGGTGCCCTTAGATTTTTTTTTTCCTTAAGTAGGCTCCATGACCAACATGGGGCTTGAACTCACAACCCTGAGATCAAGAGTTGCATGCTCTATTGACTGAGCCAGCCAGGCACCCCAAGATCTGTCTTGTCTTTTAATATAAGTGTTTATAGCTATATATTTCCCCTTTAGGACTGTTTTTGCTGCATCCCATAAGTTTTGCTATGTTGTGTGTTTGTTTTCATTTGTGTCTAAGTATTTTTCAATTTCCCCTGTGATTTCTTCTTTCATCCATCAGTTGTTTAAGCATGTGTTTATTTATTTATTTATTTATTTATTTATTTATTTGAGAGTGAGAGAGAAAGCACAAGCAGGGTGAGGGGCAGAGGAAGAAGCAGATTCCCTGCTGAGCAGGGAGCCCGATACGGAGCTCGATGTGGGGCTCTATCCCAGGACCCTGGGATCATGACCTGAGCCAAAGGCAGACACTTAACTGACTGAGCCACCCAAGTGCCCCTAGCATATGTTGTTGAATTTCCACAAATCTGTAAATTTTCCAGTTTTTCTTCTGTTTTTGATTTCTAACTTCATCCCATTGTGTTTGGAGAAGATATGATATGGTATGATATCTATCTTTTTAAATCTATTGAGACTTAGTTTGTGAGCTAACATACTGTCTATCCTGGAGAATGTGCCACATGCACTGAAGAATGTGTATGCTATCGTTGTTGGGTACAGTGTTCTGTATATGTCTTTTAGATCTAGTAGATTTATGTCCTCCATTTCCTTATTTTTCTTCTGTCTGGTTGTTCTAAACATTATTGAGAGTGAATATTGAAGTCTCCAACTATTATTATAGAACTATTTCTCCCATCAATTCTGTCAGTTTTTGCTTCTTCTATTTTATTGATCTGTCGTTAGGTATGTAAATGCTTATAATTATTATATCTTCTTCCTATATTGAAACTTTTATTAATACATAATGTCCTTTTTTATCTTTTGCAACCTTTTTTTTTTTTCATTTAAAGTCTATTTTATTTGATGTTAGTATAGTTACCCTTATTCTCTTTTGGTTATCTTTTGCATGGAATATCTTTTTCTATCCTTTAAATTTCAATCTATTTGTGTTTGGGAATCTAGAGTGAGTCTCTTGTAAACAGTGTATAGTTGGATCATGTGTTTTTATCCATTCTGCCAATCTCTGTCTTTTTGTTGTTGTTGTTGTTAGAGAAATATTGATTTTAATTCAACATAAGGTAAACTCCAGGCATCCATTATCTTCCAGCCTAAAAATTAGCAAAGCTATTGAAATAAGACACAATTTCCCCCTATACTTGTTATGTGGTTTCAGTTACAAAAAAAATTTATGAAAATGTTAAAACATAAAAATAGAAGTCTGTGATTTTAAAAAAAGTATATAAAAAATTCCCACAAAACCTGTCAATGTTACTTCCTATTCTACAAAATAGAACCAGTAAGAAGAGTAAAAGATGTTAAAAACCATGACAACAGCATTTCTTTTTTTTTTTAACTTTTTTTTTTTTTAAAGATTTTATTTATTTATTTGAGACAGAATGAGAGAGAGAGCACATGAGAGGGGGGAGGGTCAGAGGCAGAAGCAGGCTCCCCGCCGAGCAGGGAGCCCGATGCGGGACTCGATCCTGGGACTCCAGGATCATGACCTGAGCCGAAGGCAGCCGCTCAACCAACTGAGCCACCCAGGCGCCCCAGCATTTCTTTTTTTAAGAAAGATTTATTTATGAGCAATATGAGGCAGTATGGTATTAAAGGCCAATAAAATGGTAAATGGGTGGTTCAACAATGTTTCAAAATATGGAACTTGAATTGGACTGAAGGAAGGATGGGATTTAGGAAGGCATCAAGATGCTGGTGTATTCTAGGCAGAAGTGAGGATGAAACCTGATAGGGAAGTAGTATTTATTGTGTATGATGTGTCAGGCACATAAGCCATCTCATTTAAAATTTAAAACAGGGTACTAAAATATCAAAATAGAAGTAGGTACTAGTATTCTCATTTTACAGATAAGAAAATTGATGTTAAGGAAGGTTGAGAGACCTGCCCAAGCTCACATGGCTAATGAGTGAATCTCATGGCTAATTAATAACTGACCAGGGAGGAGAATTCACTTAATTCATGCACTTTCCACTCTACCATCCTATCGAGAGCAATAGCATGAACAAAATTTGGAAGCGAGAACTGGTAATCACTCTGGAGTCAAGTAAATAGGGCTGGCTGGATGAAAGGGCAAGTGTAGAAAAGCAGTAGGAGATAAAGCTTAGATAAATGGGTCGCATTATAAAAAACTTCAAATACCAGGCTTGAAGTTTAGACTTTTTTTATGGATAAAGGAGAAGTACTGGCAGTTGAGAGTAAAGAACTTTTAGTTTCTTTCCAAAAGATGTTGTATAAATACGGAATGACAGTAAAAAGTAAATTCCTTGAAATCATGGATGTCTTTTTGCACTAAATTAAGGTGCCAAGGGTCATATCTGCATAGTTAGTCAACAAGTAGAGAGATAATAGATTCCATTCACCAAGAGCCTTTCATCTTCTGTTATCTCTTAAGAAAACCTAAATCCATTTTTCTTTGTCTGAACACTTCATTTTCCACCCCCAAATAGCAACTTCTGTTTTATAGATTATTCTTGTCTTATTCTTCCTTTTGGCTTTATAAAATGAACATCTGGAATTTTCCTGGATTGTTATATTCTTGAAACAAAATTCTATTAAAAGATTTGTTGTGGTTCAAAGGAAAATTTATTATTTTGTTTGGTGTGCTTTCGAGTTGGTGGAACACTTACCGATGTCATATGTAAATTTAGCCTTTCAATCCCAGTTGAAGCCCTTTGAGTGACAAATATAATCTTGTTGGGACAAGTAAAACTCATCAGGCATTTATGTAGAAATGCTTTCTTTACTGTAGTAGTAAATTGGGTGGGTATTATCATTTTCAAGATGAATTACTGGGAGAACTATTAGTCCATCTAGAAATGAGAATTCTTTAAAAGTCCTGTCTTCCATTAAAATGCTTGAAATGCTTGCTCTTGCAAGGGCCTGATAAGAAATGTCCCAGAATTGCATTTGGTTCGTGGAATTGCCTAGTATTTTAGGGGGGGAAGTCTGATTTTTCTATGTGAAGTGTCTCACACAGAGCCTAGTACACAGCAGGGCCCAAATATTAATTTCTACCTTTTCCCCTGTGCGTGTGAAAGACTCACTGTAAGGTCCAAATGGTGTCCTTGCGGCTTATATTTTTGGGTGGTTCTTTTTTCTGATTAAAAAAAATCGGGCTAGGGCGCCTGGGTGGCTCAGTCGGTTAAGCGACTGCCTTCGGCTCAGGTCATGATCCTGGAGTCCCGGGATCGAGTCCCGCATCGGGCTCCCTGCTCGGCGGGGAGTCTGCTTCTCCCTCTGACCCTCCCCCCTCTCATGTGCTTGCTCTCTCTCATTCTCTCTCTCTCAAATAAATAAATAAAATCTTTAAAAAAAAATCGGGCTATAATTTACATATAATAAAATGCATAGTTTATAAGTACATAGATTAGGAGTTTTTTTCTATTATATTCACCCATGTAACCACAACCCAGCACAAGATAAAGGAAATTTCTCTTACTTCACTTTCTTATATCTATCACCAGAGATTAGTTTTGTTTATTCTGGAATTTCATAGAAATAGAATTGTACAATGTATACTCTTGTGTCTGGGTTTTTTCACTCAGGATAGTCTGTAAGATTCATCCTTGTTATGATGCTGGGTAGTATTTCTGTGTATTTGTTTCTCCAGTCTCTTGTCGATGGACATATGGCTGTTTCTAGTTTGGGGCTATTATGATTAAGGCTGCTGTGATCATTCTTGTACAAATGTTTCTGGGAACATATGTTTATATTTCTCTTGAATAAATATCTAGTGGAGGAAATGCTGGGTCACAGGATAGATGTGCATTAAAGTTTACCGAAACTGTCAGTTTTCCAAAGTGCTTTGTCATTCTCTACTCCCAAGAGCAGGTTATGAGAGTTCCAATTGTTCCACAGCCTTATTAAGACTTAGCAATATCAGGGGCGCCTGGGTGGCCCAGTTGTTAAGCGTCTGCCTTCGGCTCAGGTCATGATCCCAGGGTCCTGGGAATCAAGCCCCGCATCGGGTTCCCTGCTTGGCAGGAAGCCTGCTTCTCCCTCTCCCACTGCCCCTACTTGTGTTCCCTCTCTCACTGTCTCTCTCTCTGTGTCAAATAAATAAATAAAATCTTAAAAAAAAAAAAAAAAAGACTTAGCAATATGAGTCATTTTCATTGTAGCAATTCTAGTGGGTGCTTCCCAGCCGGTTTTGACACAAAGGATATCTAAGTCTATGTGCAGTGGGGTGAGCAAAAATACCACGTTTTTCAGTTGGTGCCCGAATTTCTCTAAAAGAAGGAACCGTCTTTGCTGAAGAAAGGCCCTTGACAAGCTGATTTGGGTGGACAGGGAAGCCCTGAAACCATAGGTTGGAAGGAAGCACCAAAGAGATGGCCCTACATAAGAAAGGAGCAAGAATTCAGGAGTGTCGTCAGAACAGAAGAAAAAAAATTATTGGGAAATGTGATATTGACTAGAGCCCTGGGCAGCAAAAATGGCCAAGGGACTTTTCAGAAACAAGGAAATTTAATATTAAAATTTAAATGATCTCCTCTAGCTAGATTTAGCCACACTCAGGTGCCTCAGTAGATTCCTTTTTGGGGAGTGGGGTAGGGAACCAGAAGAAGGGCTTAGGACCTCTCTTTGGGCCATTCTCAGGGTGGAGATGAGAGAAAAATTCCAAGAAGCTTGGTAGAAAATGATAATTCAACTTACATTAGAAATTAGAAGTAGAAGTAATTAAAAGAATTGTCAAAGAATTCCAGAAACCTTAAGATTTCCCAAGGGGTATGGAGGTTTCATGTGAGCCTATCTTTTCATTCCTTTACAAATTTTAAGGGACAGAGTGACACCAGCTGACAGCCAAAACTAGTGTGACCATATGTCCAAGTGTCTTCAGAACTTAACTGGCTTATTCCATGGCCCCAGAGTAATTAGTAATAGCATCACCTTTTACTCTTAAAAGTGTCTTGCTTTGGACAATAAATTAATATGGTTACTCTAGTTCAGCAGTTCTCAGCCTTGACCGCAGATCTAAATCACCTGAGGAACTTTACAAAATCCTGATGCCTGAGTCCCATGTCTAGAGAGTCTGATTCATTTGTCTGCTACATGGGCTCTGGGAATCACAAAAGCTCTCAAGTTATTCCAGCGGGAGGCCAAGGTTGAGAATCACGGCTCTAGCTATAAGCCATGGAACTAATGGTCTATTGGCATAGAAATTGCACTCTTGGGAAAACCAGTCAAATGAGGGCTATCATCGAAAAGTGTTTCTTTTGTTTCTGTAACATTGCCAACATTTGGATCCAAAGGAAAGAAATATTGCAAAATTCAACTTCACATTTCAAAAAAAATTTAAATAGCAAATGATATTTATAAAAATAATAGACTAACTGTAATCTTTTGTATAGCATGACATTTTCATGGAAATTTACCGAGTTAGAAATTTTACTTACGGGTTTTTATTAGAGGCATTTGTATAGTAACACTAAGATCTTCAACTTACGCAGGTTTCTCCTTTATTTGGCAAAGCAAAGATAAAATGTTTATGGACTGATCTTTCATTTTTGAAGCATTGTTGACATCTCCAAGACACACCGATGTGTGTCTGTATCTTTAGTAGGGACACTAGGAAGTAATTTGGGCAGGAAAGGCTAAGATTCACATTGACAAGGGCCTCTTGTTTTTGCCACCTGAAGTATGTCCATTAACCCATCTTATTCATGATAAATGGTTCAGGCACAATTCTGACAGAGTTCTCTGACTCCAAGGCTCCAGGGCTCTCCAGTCCTGCCTGGTTTCCCCACAAGTAGGGTCCATTGTCTCTCCTCTTCATTAGACCAGCTTACTGTCCCTGCCAATTCTGATGTTTTCGGGAGAGATTTGCGGAAACGTAGCCTGCCTCTCTGGGATTCAGCATCCAGTCACCATGACTGCTAGTTAATTTTTTTTTTTTTTTAAGTGAGCTCTATGCCCAATGTGGGGCTTGATCTCACCACCCCGAGATCAAGAGTCACATGTTCTACAGACTGAGCCAACCAGGTGCCCCATGGCTTCTAGTTAAACCTCAACTTTATGTCTTGGTTCTGGTAACTGGGCTTCTGCCTGTGCCTAAGACCCACTCTCCCATTCCCTGCAGTCATGGGGCCTGGATACCATGCCCCATGCCCCCATACTCCCATCTTGTATCTCAATCATTCTAGGATGAGAGCCCACCTCTTGCCCCAGGGCTAACTCCAGCCCCATGAGTGAGCCCTTCTCTCAGCTAGACACCTGCCTCTCAGATTCTTCCAGAAGGCCATCCCTGGGACTAGGTCTGACTGGACAGTGCCTGTCCCAGCATAGTGGCCAAGTCTGGCTTCACACCCTGGCCTTTCTCTCCCTGTCCTACCTCCATGCACCCTCTGAGCCACGCATGACTGTGATCAGAGAAAAGACCGAATCCATCTGTACATCTTGTCTTTCAGTCCTCACCCCTACCTCCCTCTTCCCTTTTGTCCTTCCCATAGCTGCTGCTGTCCTCATCTCCTAATACACCAGCATCTTCACACCATCAGTGACCTGGCCTCTGGCAAGTCTAAGTGCTTAAGGCCAGACACTGTACTTCAGGCAATAAGTGGCCAGCAAAAGAAACGAGAATGAAACAGATTGTTTCTTACAGAAGCTTATTCCTGAACTAAAAACACCAACATGCATTATGATTTTTAAAAGTAATGCATCTTTTTTTTTTTGTAGAGAGGTCAGAAAGTACATGGGGCGCCCGGGTGACTCAGTCGGTTAAGCGTCTGTCTTCGGCTCAAGTCATGATCCCGGGGTCCTGGGATCCAGTCCCCCGTTGGGCTCCCTGCTGGGTGGGGAGCCTACTTCTCCCCCTCCCTCTGCCCCTCCCCCTGTTTGTGCTCTCTCTCTCTCTCAAATAAATAAATAAATAAATAAATAAATAAATAAATAAAATCTTTTAAAAAAACCACAATGTGTGGCGCCTGAGTGGCTCAGTCGGTTAAGCAGCTGCCTTCGGCTCAGGTCATGATCCCGGGGTCCTGGGATCGAGCCCCGCATTGAGCTCCCTGCTCAGCGGGGAGCCTGCTTCTCCCTCTGCCTGTCGCTCCCCCTGCTTGTGCTCTCTCTCTGACAGGTAAATAAATAAAATCTTAAAAAATTAAAACAACCATTTTACCCACGTGAGCCCTCACCTAATTTTATTGCTATTATAATTAGATTTGAACAAATACAATTAGACAGTAGCCTATCTCCAAGTTCATTGGAGGCCTTGAAGCTGCTTTCAAAGACTTTTTACGTACTAAAAAGTGGCCATCTTTCGCTTAGTTTGGCTGGCCGAGGAATTTTGGCTAGCCGCCACAGGAAATATTCACATTGTGGAAAGGATCTGAAGGAAGAAAGGAAAAGAAGTGGCAGTTAATTGTGGGATACATGAGTAAGCTTCACTTTAAGGATTTACTCTGAAGTGGAGAATTCAAAAAACACAGGAAACCCTAGGGATGAAGAAGGAGAAAACTATCAGTGGGCGGAATCATTTTCTTCAAAGACAAGAATTCCTTGCTATATGAACTGCCATGAAAACCACCTGAATGTTGAAATTAGGATGCATTTAGGAAGGCTCTCTTCACTCTGGATGCTCTTCCGGATAAAAACAAACTAGGTGTGCAGCCGGAGCGGCTTGGAGGGCTTCAGATTTTGATATTCAGGAAGACCACAGAAAAATGCTTCAGATGCAGTATGACAGTATTTCTCCCGAGGTTATGGAAGTTTTCTATGAGGGAATGATTTGTTTTCATTTAACACTACAAAGGAGTCTATTAGCGGTTGGGCATCAAAATGGGATTTAGGATTCCTTTCCCTGGTTTGCCATTAGTCTTTTTTGGTGGCATTGGGCAACTAATTTTGCTCTTTTTTCAGGTTCTGTAAAATGCTAAAACACAAATAATTAAGAGATGCCAAGAAGATTTTTACAAATACCTTACTGGCAGAAGACATGCATGATGCACCAAATAGCTGAAACTTTGCTTATTGAAAACATCTGATGACTGACTCTCAAAATGGGAAAAATGATTCTGCTTTTATATTTAAACAACCTTTGTCCCATACCCTGGCTAAAGCAATTCAACACCATTTCTTAAGACTACAAAAGCTGCTGCATTTATCGAATGGCTTTCTGACATCTCTTTTTAACATATGACAAGTGCCGTACTTGGCAGGCCCTCAGCTCTGTCCCCAGCGAATGGTGAGCCAAAGGCAGACGCTTAACGACTGAGCCACCCAGGCACCCTGTATAGTACTGTTTTAAGGCCCTCAGAATGTTGCTTTAGACTTCATAATTAGAACCCAATTATAATGCTATAGTGGGGGTAGAACCAAAATTTGCCTTGCAGGGAAATGAGGCCCTAGCATGCTTTCTCCATGTGGCTCTTGGAGGGACATGGTTTGACTCAAAGCAGAATCCCATAGTTGTGCAGAAATAGTGTTCATTATAGGGTAGGCATTGTGCTGGTTTCTTCTCATTCGTTATCTCCTCGAGTGTGTACCATGCCCTGCAAGGCAGGAGTTTATTTATTACTCTCCTTTGATACACAAGGAAACTGATGCCACGAAGAAGGCAGGGAATTGATCCGGGGTCCCATGAGTGCTGGGGCTGGAATGTGAATCACTGTCCTCCAGAGCCCACACTCTCAGGTGTGACCCATGCTGCTTCCCAGTGCTCGGATAGACACCCATGCATATACGGTGCTCTGTAGCAGAGTGAGCTAGTTGTCCTGCTTTTATACATTTTTTTGAAGATTTTATTTATTTATTTGATAGAGAGAGAGCACAAGCAGGGGGAGCGGCAGAGGGAGAGGGAGAGGCAGGCTTCCCGCCGAGCAGGGAGCCCAACGTGGGGCTCGATCCCAGGACTCTGGGATTGTCACCTGAGCCAAAGGCAAACGCTTAACCCACTGACCCACCCAGGCGTCTCCTGTTGTCCTGCTTTTAAAACCAGAAGTGTTGGGGCGCCTGGGTGGCTCAGTCAGTTAAGCGTCTGCCTTCGGCTCAGGTCATGATCCCAGGGTCCTGGGATCAAGTCCCGCATCAGGCTCCCTGCTCCGCGGGGGATCCTGCTTCTCCCTCTGCCTCTGCCTCTCTCTCTCTCTGTCTCTCATGAATGAATAAATAAAATCTTAAAAAAAAAAAAACAAACCAGAAGTGTTATTCTTCTGCTCCTTATGTGCCCTCATCCTTCCAATGACATGAGCCAACTGCCAAGAATGAGCAACCAGAGTGTGGTTAGTGAATGGGTTATTTCCTATTAGGCCCTGTGGTAGATAAAATAGTGGCTCCCTGAGGATGTTCTTGTTCTAATTCCCAGAACCTGTGAGTATGTTATGTTACCTGGCAAAGAGGAATTAAGGTTGAGGTGGAATTAAGGTTGCTATCAGCTGACCTTACAATGGGGAGAGTATCCTGGATTATCCATGTGATCAAAAGGATCCTTACATGTAGGGGAGGGAGAGTCAGAAGAGGAGTTCACCTGCCACCTGTTTCTATAAATCAAGTTATATTGGAACTCAGCCACGCCCATTTGTTCACATGTGGCCCGTGGCTGCTACAGTGGCAGAGTTGCGTGGCTGCAGCTGAGAGCACTGGGCCTGCAGAGTCTGAAATATTTGCCGACCCTGTGCAGAAAGACACTCCCATCTAAAGTATAGTTACAAATATGACGCAGTAACTCTGGATGCAAATTAGGTATAAAAATGTACCAAATTTTAAAAAATGTATCAAACTGCTTTGAGAAAAAGAACAAGTCCTCCTATACTTTTTTTGGTGAGTAGTCTGACTTTTCTCTTGAACGGACACTAGAGCAAATTCCCAGTTAATCGAAGGCCCTGATCAGTTTCAGGCCAGTGAGCTGACATTCCAATGCGTGTCCTACTATAGAAAGGTCACACCGCCCGAATGTGAAGTCAAGGAATAAAGATTTTATGGGAGAGGACATTTATGTTGTCGAGGTAGGTAAGAATTTAATTTTAATTCTTGTCTTTCCCCTTAGGAAAAAAAAAAAAACCATAACAGAATGATTTCCAGCCTAAAAAAAGGTTGTTTTTCCGTTCTTTTCTTAAATCCCTCCTTCCTGCTCTCAGCTGGGGAACTCCTCTCGGACTGGCAGTTCGTCTAGGCAAGAGGCCGTGGGGCCAGTGCTCCCTGCACCGCCCACCGTCAGCCTGCCATTCCCAATTAGCTTCAGCTGGGCCACTTCCTATCTGGGTCAACTCCCTTCTGAAATGGGCGACAGAGGTAGACGCTGCTGGAATACTGTCGTCCACTTGAACTTGACTATAGAGCAGCTTTTCCATTCATGCTTGGCAAGAGTTCCTTCTTTTACTGCAATGTTAGAATATTATTTTGGCATGCGTCTCATTTCTACTAAATGCCCCTTTTCCACATCTTTGGCCATGGATCCTAACGTTTGTTCGGAATGTTTGTGGAAATCTGTTTTCTTAGAATATTTCAACTTTTTATCATGGAAAACATTCAACCATTTATCAAAGTAGACAGAACAGTCTAATGAACCCCTTCACTAGCTGTCCTCGCTGTGACATTGACCCCTGGCCAGTCTTGTTTCATCCTCTACACCCACCTACTTCCTCTTCGCCTAAATTTTTTGAAGCAAATCCCAAACAATATTGTTTCATCCATAAATATTCCAGTATGTATCTCAGAAAGATAAGGACTCTTTTTAGGAAGAGTATACTGGTATAATAATGATACCATTATCACTTTTTTAAAAATATTTTATTTATTTATGAGAGAGAGGGGAAAAAAAGCACGAGTGGGGGGAGGGGCAGAGGGAGAGGGAGCAGCAGACTCCCGGCTGAGCAATGAGCCCAAGGCGGGGCTTGATTCCCTGTTCCCACGACAACAAGATCTTGACCGGAGCCGAAGGCACACATTTACCCGACTGAGCCACCCAGGGGCCCAGGCGCCCCTCCATTATCACTTCCGAAAAATGTTTAGCACTAATTTCTTATCAAATGTCCAGTCAATATTCAAGGAAATAGTTTTTTAAAATTATCTTACTCTTGAATATTTTGAGTGGGTTATGAGTTTTATTTCCCCCTTGAGGCAGGCTATGACAAAAGTGGTAAACACAGAACTAACATGAATTCATGCACACCGCCCCCCACACAAACCAACCCCCAGACCAGCTAACCTTCTTCACTTCTGGAATTAGGTTCCCAAAGGGGGCAAGGAAGGTGGGTTTGAGGAAGTTTGCCATTGTACCTAACTTGAACTCTGACCAGCTGTGTGCAGATAAAATACTGACGATACCTTTTGCTTCTTTCTCGACTTTCTTCATTTCATACCAGGGAGGTTCTATGGAGTGTTTGTAGATTTCCTCCCTACTCACACGCTAGCTTCTCTCATAAAACTTAAAACATATTTCCAACATTGTGAAATCCTTTATTGTCCATCCTTGAAGATAAATGGCACGCTGTCACTTGCTCAAGCAGAGGTGTGAACAAGGGTGTATGGGGTGAAATTTTGTCTATCACTTGTGTTTCTGCGGGGACTCACAGACTTTTGCTTTCAGTGTTTAAGAAATGTGTGTGGTGACACAGGAAAACAATGATTTTCTCACAAATGGAAACAATAATGATCCAAATTTCCTTTTTTATTTTCAGTCTCTCTTGCTGAAGAGAGTCTGTTCTTTCCATTTAGGCCAGGCTAGCGAATGCCTACATCTGTTCTGCTTTTGTGGGGCTGGGGCTGGAGTTGGTATAAGAGAGGGAGGCTCGAAAGGGGTGTGTGTGTGTGTGTGTGTGTCATTGTCTGAAGCTTTGCTTTAAGCCTGCCATGTTCATACTTTTTTTTTAATAGCTTTATCGAGATATAATTCACATACCATACAATTCACCCATTTAAAGTATACAGTTCAATGGTTTTTAGTATATTCACAGAACTGTGTAACCTTCACCACAATCTAATTTTAGAACGTTTTCATCCTCCTCCAAAAGAAACTATGCACCCATTAGTGGTCAACATCCAGCCCCCCCATCCCATAGTCCAGTCAACCACTAATCTTTCTGTCTTATAGAGACAGAATTCTACTAAGCTCTCATGTGCTAATCTTTCTGTCTTATGGTCTTCCCATTCTGGACATTTCATGATTGATGCTTTTTTAGTTTTTTTTTTAATTATTTTTAAATTATTTTTTTAAAGATTTTATTTATTTATTTGACAGAAAGAGACATAGCGAGAGAGGGAACACAAGCAGGGGGAGTGGGAGAGGGAGAAGTAGGCTTCCCACTGAGCAGGGAGCTCGATCCCAGAACCCTGGGATCATGACCTGAGCCGAAGGCAGATGCTTAACGACTGAGCCACCCAGGCACCCGATGCTTTTTTAGTTTTTATGGTTCAACTTTTAGGTCTCTTTGGAAACTGGGGACTTAAACTTTCCACTGATGGCTAACATGCAGGCTTTACCACCCAAAATCTACGCTGAAGTGTGAAAAGGAAACTAAGAAAGGAGAATGCTAATTATATTTCCAGGGGAAAAATAGAAATGATATGATTAATAGAAGCTGTTAGATTTTTTCCCCCTTTGGAATAGTCTTAACAAATTTCTAACCAAACAGGGAACCAATGTAAAATGCTTTCACATAGATCTGGGTCTGCATAGTCGGTTCTGCCTTCAGCTCCCCAAATTGGGTAGTGTTATCCAGGGTTTTCATGAAATTCAAGACAAATGTAACAGTATTCTCATGTAAGAATATGAGTCTTTTTAAACATTTGAAAGAATGGATTAAAAATAATAGATGATCATATTAGATAACCAAGCATAACATAAGAACAGGCCAAAAGATAATCTGACTTGTGTATGCATGTGCTTAATTTCCCTCTTTAAAAACCCTGTCTTAATCTCTTTCTATTTATTCTATTTCCTCTAATATTTCTGTTCAGTGCTCCAGAATATTCAACAAGAGAAGCATACAAATTACAATGTCAGTATCTCTAAAGAGTTTTGAAGAGCTTACCGTTTTCCAAAAGACCTGAAAAGAAAGGCCTTAGAACCATAGATAAGTGTCTCAGAATAATTTCCAAAAACAAATGTGCAATTGGTCTTCTTACTAAAATGGATCTCACGCCAGAGCTCATCAACATACCGTGACTTAGCCACATACTCTCCAAAAAGGAGATGGGATGATGCCTCAATCTTAGCTATGTTTATAAAAATCACTTGGAGTGTATGGAGTTTCAGTCTTTGCATGCACTGTGAGACGTGAAGAGCAAAACAAAACCCCCAAACACCTCACTATTACGTGTTTTAAATGACTTTAGCCAGCTTAACCCTTTGGAGCTTCACTCTCTGGGCTTGAGTTGTTGACCACTACAAAAGCACCCATTGAGAATGTTAATACAAACCTTAGATAAATAAAGACAGGTAGGAGACAAAATTTGCAGTCCCATGTCTTGTTCCATTGCTTAGCTTAAACTGAGAATGGTGCTGGGATCTTTTTTTCTGCTCAAGGAAGGAAACTTGTTTTCTGTTCCTGGGCTTCATGGTTATTTCCTCTCTTCCACTGTTGGAGCCCAACAGAGCCAACCCTTACATCAGAGGCATCTGTTTGCACTAGGAAACTTTTGGTAAAATACGACTGGCCCTATAAGGTTGTTGCAAGGAGCTTTGGATTACTCAGTAGGTTTTAAAAAGCTGTATTTTGAGCTTTTGGAGGAAAAGTGTTGTGTGAATATGCTCTGTCTGGGAAGGTGGGTGAGCTGAGGAAGGGTTCTGTCTGCCAGGGGATAACAGGGGATATGAGAGACGAGAGGTCACGTTCATAGACCATCAGAGGCTTTCTCTGGTCATTCTCTAAGCTCTTTGGAGCCTTTTAATGTTGGTTAATTAGCAGAGCAAATATCCCCCATAGCTAGGGGCAGGGAGCTGTATTTCTAATACAAAATTGTCATGTTAGGAAACATGGAACAGATACAGATTTCAAATCAAGTCCTATATTGATGCAAAAACTTCTTCTGACTCCTACCATCTGGATCACTATAAGACCCTACTGAACCACGGAAAACACTCATCTTCCTATGGCCAAGGTCATCTTTCAATGTAGAGGGGACCCTTCCTGGGGCTGCTTGTGTATGACACTAGCGGATGTAGAATTTGCAACTGTTTCACTAGTGAGAAATCTTAGACCACATTTCACTGAATGGAGAATTCTACTAAGCTCTCATGTGCTAAAATTTAAAAAGTCAACGTTAGGGGACGCCTGGGTGGCTCAGTCTGACTTAGGCTCAGGTCATGATCTCAGGGTCTTGGGATCCAGCCCCACATCAAGCCCCACGTCGAGCCTAGCGTTGGGCTCTGTGTTCAGCAGGGAGTCTGCTTCTCCGTCTTCCTCTGCCTTCTCCCTGCTTGTGCTCTCTCTCTCTCTTAAAAAAAAAAAAAAAAAAAAGGTCAATGTCAGGTTGTCCTAAAGGAGATATGTTTACTGTTGTAAACCCCAGGAGGAAAGCCTTTACGGCCACAATTCCTTCATTTATTCAACAAATATTTACCAAGCTCTTTCTGTGTGCCAGGAGCTATTCTGGGTGCTCAGAATATGGAAATGAATAAGACCAACAAAGATTCCTACCCTCACGGAGCTCCTATTCTAATTGGAAGAAAGGACACAGAAAATAAATGTTGATGGTTGTCCATCAAAAATCCATTTTCCACCTCTTCCTTGGAAAATGGCTGCTTGGCTAAACTACATTTTCCAGCCTCCCTCAGTTGGATGTGGTCATGTGACTAAGTTCTCACAGATGAAATGTGAGGGGCAGTGATTTTTGCTGCTTCCTAGATTGGGCTTTCAGAAAACGCTGGCTGTGCTTCCTTCATGTTCTCCTTCCCTTTTCTACCAGCTGGAACATGGATATGATGGTGACCCAGCTTCAGGAATGCATATGAGAACAGAGCCCTGGGAGGTGGCAGAGCAACACGGTGGAAGGACCCCAGATCTCTGAATGACCGGAACAGAGATACCCCACTGGTCAGACTGCTCACTTCTACGTTCCTCAAGCCATGGTATTCTGGGGTTTCTTGTTTCTAGTCTTTGGCAATACCCTAATACCATAAGCAAATAAATATGTAAAACATCATAATTTAGATGGGATAAATGCAAGGGAGAAAAAGAGTAATGAGAATAGAGAATGCTAAGATGGAAATTGAGGCAGAATTCACTGAGATGACATTTGAGAAAAGGCGCGAAGGAGCTGGGGCGGGGGGGGATTCCCGGCAGGAAAGAGAGTGAGTGCAGAAGCCCCAAAATGGGACTATACCTGGCATATTTGAGGAACAAAAGGAGGTTAGTGTGCTGACACACAATGAGTAAGGAGGAACTAGCAAGAGATGGAGACACGGAAGTGGTGAAGGGAGAAGGAGGGCAAGCAAGTGGACCATAGGTGGCCTTTGTGGGCCCTTATGAGGACTTTGCCTCTTAATCGAAGTGGGAAGGGGAGCCACCGGAAGGCTTGGAGCCTGAGTAGAAATATGATCTGGCTTCTGTCTTAACAGGATCCTTCCAACTATGCTCTAG
This sequence comes from Neomonachus schauinslandi, assembly GCF_002201575.2. Classification (NCBI taxonomy): domain Eukaryota; kingdom Metazoa; phylum Chordata; class Mammalia; order Carnivora; family Phocidae; genus Neomonachus; species Neomonachus schauinslandi. The sequence goes on from NC_058419.1 coordinate 111,332,623, forward strand.
GAGATCGAGAGTGGAAGTGTGAGCCCAGTTACAAAGCTACTGTCATAATCTGGTTGAAAATTGATGGTGGCTTGGTTCAGGGTGGCAGCAGTGGTGGCAGGGAGAAGTGGTCAGGTCTCACTTATATTTTGAAGGTAGAGTCCATGCAAGCTGCTGATGCAACAACCATGGTCTTTAAGAGAAATAGAAGAGTCAAGGGTGATACCCATGCTTCTGGGTTGTAAAATTAGCAGAATGGAGTGGCCACTTACTGAATTGGGGAAGATCCTGTGAAGAGCAGGCTCGAGGGGGAAGAGTGAGGGTAGTTTAGCAAAGGTTCGTTAGTTTGTTAAGTTTGAGGTGCCTCTTAGACATCCAAATAGAGATGCCAGGTAGGCACAGATGGATACGTGAATCTAGAATGAAGTGGGGATGCATCAGCACACAGATGATCTTTAAAGCTATGAATTGGATGAGATCCCCAGGGGAGGGAGGGTGAAAGGGAGAAGTGGTGTGAGGGTAGAGACTGGGGGCCCTCCAGGTTTTACAGTTTGGGGAGCTGAAAAGGAACAAGCAGAGATGACTGGGAAAGAGCCTTTGGTGAGGTAGGAGGAAACCCAAGAGTGTTTGACATCCTGGAAGCTGTGTGGAAAAAGTATTTCAAGATTATTTGGGGCACCTGGCTGGCTCAGTCGGTAGATCGCGCCACTCTTCATCTGGGGGTTGTGCGTTTGAGCCCCATATTGGGTGTAGAGATTACTTAAAAATTAAAAAAAAATCTTAAAAGAAAAAGAGAGAGAGAGAGATGATTATTCACTGTGAGGCACTGAGGGGCAGAAAAGGAGCGCTGCTCCGAGAACCAAAAAGCCCAGGGTGCGATTTCCATCTGTGAGAACTTCAGTTAAGTTTCTGAATAAAGTGGAGGCCCACAGGCTAGAGGGTCTCATGGCAGGCGTACAGTAGATACGAGTATTGGATGATCCCACAGGAAACTCTTCAGCCTCATCTTTGTCTGGATCCTGAGGGTTAGAGAGGCACCACCAGGAGAAAGAGCCAAGTTCCTATGAGAACAGAGTCCAGGAGGCCACATATACGAGAGCTCCACATGCAGCACAAACACACCATCCATCTCCCGCCAACTCTAGAGGCAAATCTGTCAGGCAACCCTTGAAGCCGCTCAAAGATGGGTCTCAACTTTTTTCCTTTCCTTTCTCTGATACATTTCCATCACCGGGGATGCTAAAGGGGAAGGCAAAGCCGGCAACCAGAGTGGAAAAGATCAGAGCCATGAATTTCCAAGTGACTTTTTTAGGTGGTTTCTATTAGTCCTTTAATGGGAAAGGTGCAAATATCCAGTTCAGGGATTATTTCTGATTAGCTGTGACTATCATTCTCCATAGGTATTTTCAACTGACCAAAGCAAGGTTTTGAAGCGGCTTGGTTTTTTGGTGGGGAGGGGGTCTCTTTGGGGTTTGTATCCTACCACTTGATTGCTTTTATGCACACTGTCCAGTAGTGTATCTCCATGTTTCTCCCAGCCATTCCATAGTGTAAATATAGTGATCTTATAGTGTCAAAGGCGAGTGAAATTTGTGAACACAAAGCCTTATTTTTTTTAGACTGATCACTAAGTAGTACATTGGTTTAGCCTTTACATCCTCAGCGTAAGTTTTGCTCAGCTGTTGACTTCTCAGATGTAATGAATGAGATGGCAGAAGTGCAGGCTATGAAATCATCTTAATCACAATGTTTTCATAACAAGCAGCGACCTAAATGATTTCCCAACAGCTTGTTGTCAAAAGACAATCAAAACAAAACAAAACAGGGGGCAATCAACACAGAACACTGAAGGTTTCTTTATAAAAAAAAAACTGCAGAATTTGTTTGTTGAAATTGGGTTTGGTTAATCATACTTAGTGGCCTCTTTTATTCTAACAGTTGTTTGAGCTCAGCGTAAACACAGAATGACTTATGAAATCGCCTGATTTGGGCAACCTCAAGAAACTCGAGTAGTCTTTTCAGGAATAACAATGCTATGAGAGTATCTTATCTTTTTTCTTACAATAGAATTATTTCATTTTGCATTATTAACATGTTTGCAATCTGGATGGGTACCACAATGACTCTTGAGTAACTACATTTATTTATTTATTTTTAAAGATTTTATTTATTTATTTGAGAGAGAGAGAATGAGAGAGAGCACATGAGAGGGGGGAGGGTCAGAGGGAGAAGCAGACTCCCTGCAGAGCAGGGAGCCCGATGCGGGACTCGATCCAGGGACTCCAGGATCATGACCTGAGCCGAAGGCAGTCGCCCAACCAACTGAGCCACCCAGGCACCCGAGTAACTACATTTATGAGGAAATCTGAGATGTCTTACTGATCTAAACCAAGTAAATGGTTTAGAACTATTTTTTTTTTCCTGTGGGTGCCTTGTTCTCTTTCCATGTCTTGCCCTTTTTGCTCTTGCTTTGTCTGGTCATGTCGACTCAAGAGGTATGTGTATAGCGTGCATTTTTAGTGAGTCTAAGAACTGTTTTCACTAAACAAAAAAGTGCCAAAAAAGCCAAAAAAGTGCATTCGCTGTGCGATATGCTGTTTCCTCTCTGTTTTGGAAATAAAGCCATTTAGAGAGCCAGGGAACTTTCCTAATAGGTCCCAAAAACTTGCATAGGTGGAAACACTTTTGTCTTTTTCTTGCATCCTTATCTTGGTGGTGATATGAAAACAAGATCTTTGCTATCGATTTGTAAGACAGGATATCAGTTTGCTTTCCAGCTGCCAATACCAAAAACATCCAATTAGAAACAGCTTCAACCGGGGATGCCTGGGCTGGCTTAGTTGGTGGAGCATGCAACTCTTGATCTTGGGGTGTGGGTTCAAGTCCCACCTTGGGTGTAGAGATTACTTAAAAATAAAATCTTTGGGGAAAAAAAAATGAAACAGCTTAAACCAGCGCTTCTCAAACCTTAATGTGGCTAGGAATCACCAGGGGCTGCAGATTCTGAGTTAGCAGATCTGAAGCAGACTGAGATTCTGCATTTCTAACAAGCTCTCAGGCATGTTGATGCTACTAAGAATCATACTGTACCTTGAGTACCAGGGGCTTCAACAGGAAGCACCTTTATTAATCTCATATAACAAGTCCAGAGGAAGGAAGTTTTAAGGTTAGTTCATTCAGAAGTTTTACGATATCATCAAGAACCCAGGTTTTTTCTTTCTTTCTGTTCTGCCATCCTTGGAACGTTGGTATTGGTCTGCATGTTTGTCTCCTCAAGGCTGGCAGATGGCTGGCAACAGCATGTGGCCTCTCCCGCCTTCTCAGCAGCTTCTTTCCAGCCACATACACTTCTCCAGGCTAAGTTTCAACCTCTGGCCAGTGGGGCAGAGGAAAGCCCACCCCTCCAGGGCACTAATTAATGCCAACACCAACACGGCTTCCAATGGATTCATTTTCTACCTCTCCAGACCAATGTCCACATGTGAACACAGGCCTTTAGCCACATAATCCAGTCTTGAGGACTGGCCTGGTTCCAGAGGGAGGGTGGCCTTGTAGAACTTGGAGATGGATTAGTCATTTTAACATTTCAGAAGGAGACTGTAAATATCCAAGATTATTGATCTCTAGATTTCATAATCTTAGATTTTAAAGGACCAAAGAAGAAAACATCTGTGTTCTCGCCACAAGGAGTAGCACCAGCCCTCTTTGTCAGTCTCAAAACTCCTTCCTCCTGTGACTCTCACTGATGCATGGATTCGCTCGTTCATCAAACACGTATTGAATTCCCACTACACGACCCAAACAAACCATTCTTCATTTTCTCCTAAAAGCCCTACTGCTAAATGAAAATTTATTAAATAAAAAATATTTCCATTAATTTCAATGGAAAAAATTCATGAGATAGCCTATCCCGATCCCCAGATACTGAAATAATTTTTGCAGATAGAAAAGTATATCCACTGAACAGTGAAAACATGTTTTGTGTGTAATAACAATTTCACAGTAAGTAAATCTGAACTCATAACGTAAGGAAGGTTTCCAAAGGAAAAGCAAGCCGTGAGTGGTCCTGGTGGAGGTGTGTGAGGGAGTCCTTCTTTGGAAGGGGTGAAGAGCTGTGACTGATTTCGAGGCAGACATTCAATACTGGAGTCAGATGTGCACGTTGCTAATTTTCACTTGAGGCTTGGACACAGAAGACACTTCTGACATGGATGGCTCCGGCGCAACTACAGAAGCAGTGGAATCTCTGGGTTGAAAAAAGACCAGGGGCGCCCGGGTGGCTCAGTCATAGAGCGTCTGCCTTCGGCTCAGGTCATGGTCCCAGGGTCCTGGGATCGAGCCCCGCATCAGGCTCCCTGCTCAGTGCAGAGCCTGCTTCTCCCTCTCCCACTCCTCCTGCTTGTGTTCCCTCTCTCGCTATGTCTCTGTCTGTCAAATAAATAAATAAAATCTTTAAAAAAAAAAAAAGAGAGAGAAAGAAAAGAAAAAAGACCATATGGAAGTTCACCTGTGTTTTTATAATTTAACAACGGCAGTTGAAAATCGATTGATTCTCCATCCACTGTATAAGATGTCTCAAATTTCTCAAGTATCTCATGATAACTTCTCGGGACATGACATAATTTTGCAGAACATACAACTGATTGAGAATTTATCTTCTCATGATTACCAAAAATCATACACAGTAGAGTGAGCTCTACCTCTGCAACTAACACCCACATCTCACAGCTGGTTACCAAGTTAGCTTGCTAGATTATACTTATTCTTTGCGTTGTGTCTTTCATTTGTTTCCTAGTTTGCATGCCCTTGGGCACTAGATTGGTCCAGCTCTGCCTCTTGGCTCATGTGAACTCCTCATCTACTCTCCCTGCTTAGAGGTGGTCTACATGGTGATTAGGAGCAAGGGCTGTGTGTGTGGGCAGAGGCGCAGTGTAGGCAAAATGGGCGAAGGGGGTCAAAAGGTACGAACTTCCAGTTCTCCAATAATGAAGTCATGGGGATGTAATGTGCAGTGTGGTGCCTATGGTTGACAATAATATACTGTGTATTTGAAAATTGCTGGGGCGCCTGGGTGGCTCAGTCGGTTAAGCGTCTGCCTTCAGCTCAGGTCGCCATCCCAGGGCCCTGAGATCAAGCCCCACATAGGGCTCCCTGCTCAGCGGGGAGCCTGCTTCCCCCCTCTGCCTCTGCCCCTCCCCGCCTCTCATGCTGTCTCTCTCGCTCTTTCTCTCTCTCTCAAATAAATAAAATCTTTAAAAAAAAAAGTGGTAAGAGACTAAATCTTAAAAGGCATCATAACAAGAACAAAATTGTCACTATGTATAATGATGGATGTCAACTAGACTTATTGTGCTTACCATTTCAGAATATATATGAATATCGAATCATTCTGTTGTACACCTGAAACTAATCTAATATCATTTGTCAAGTACACCTCAATTCAAAACCAGAAGAGCAAATGCTCTGGAGCCAGACTGCTTGTGTTCAAATTCTTCGTCTGCGGCAGCTTCCTAGCTGTGTGGCATCAAAAAAGTTCCTTAATCTTTCTGTGCTTCACTTTCCTCACCTATGCAGTGAGCTGACAGGACCTACCTCGGAGGGTTGTTGTGAGATTTCTTGGAGTTAATAAATAGAAAGTATTCTGAACAGAGTAGTGCATGGCACACAGTAAGCTCTCAACTAAGTGTGTTATTTTAGCTTTCCTCTCCCCTACTAACCTTCCTTGATGTTGCTGCCGAATTATCTTCCTAAATCATCTCAATAACTGCTACCGTGTATTGAGCTCTTACTATGTGCCGGGCACCGTACTAGGCACTTTATATATAATACCCATTTAATCCTTGCACGTTATCCCTAGTTTACAGGTGGAACTAAAACTCAGAGGACCCTGGCCCTGAGACATGCACACCAAAAAAAAAAATTAGAATCTTAGTAGTTAAAAAAAATGGTGTGGGGGTATATGGAAGAGTTCTTTTGTTTGTTTCGTCTAGTCCTTACCTGGTCTATTAGTAAGCTCTTGCTAAAAAATGCTATATACCAAGTAATCCCTAATTTTTAATGGTTTACTATGAAAACATTTCTTTTTTCTGGCTTGGACATCTGTGGATTGGCTATGGTTCTGCTGGGCTGGTGGCTCTGGATTATAGACTAAGCCATGTCTACTCCTGTATCACCTCATTGTGGGAACAACAGCTACCCGGGGCATATTCTTCTCATGAAGGATAACAGAAGTGCAAGCACACAAGCCAACTGTCTAGCACATTGAAAGCCTTTAGTTAATGTCACATATGCTAACATTTCATTAAGTCAATGGGGGCAGAGAAGTATCATTTTTCTACTCTCCTGGGACGCACAGTAAGGTTACTGGCAAAAAAGGAGTGAAGAATCAACATCAGCCAACCTAACACATACATTTATTCATGTATTTATTTATTTATTTGAGAGAGAAAGAGAGCGTGCACGCACGTGAGCGGGGGTGGGGGTGGTGGGGAGGAGCAGAGTGACAGGGAGAGAAAGAATCTTAAGCAGTCTCCACACCCAGCATGGAACCTGTCAGAGGGATCGATCTCACGACCCTGAGATCATGACTTGAGCTGAAATCCAGAGTTGGACACTTAACTGGTTGAGCCATCCAGGCGCCCCCCAACCTAGCACATTGGGGTAGCCTCAGACTCATTCCTGGTGGTGAGGGGCACAGAAAGATATTGACCACTTAATTTTTAGCATAGTGGCTGTCACATAATAGGTGTTCAACAAATTTATGTTGGATGAATGGGTGGGTAGGTAGAGGAAAGAGGGAAGGAAGTTGATAGCCAGTTGCTGGTTGTAACTCAGAGGAAGCCATAAGAGAAAGAAGTTAGACATGGTGCATATAAGAGTGTACTGGCCCTTTGGGTCTACAGGGGGTTATCACCTGTGGATACTGAGATTTTGCGGCCCATATGCTTCCTTCTACTGGGATATGGGCTCAGAAACCTGGTACTTGAAAATTTGACTATTGCCATCCTAATACATTAAACATAACTATTTTTCCTTTATTCTTCCTTAATATTTATCAAAGTGCTTGAAAGTAACAGCATGCTCCAACTTGCCAAAAGAAGCCAAGAAAGAGGCTTTTCTCCATGCGTGGCCAGAGTTTTAAAGGGGGAGAAGGGCGGGGGCACGGGCAGCCCTAAGTGGTAATGTGACGAAAGTGCAAGGGAGAGGTAAGACTCAGGGTTGCGAGACAAGCCAGCTGACTCTCCCACCGGGAAATCCGCCCTCCAGAGCGCGGTGCAGTTGACTGTGTGTAACAGCAGTGCTGGGTTCTAGCGCGGTGCGGGGAGAGGGCTCCACCCTGGGGGTTTAACCATGCCCCCTAAAATAGGGCCCCAGCCTCTCTTTCTCCCTCTCCTCTCGCTGCTTTCCTACTTCTGACCTGAGCTGCAGTCAGAAGGAATTACTCTCTAACGCTGCCTCCTCCAAGGAGCCTTTAGTGATTTAAAAAGAAATTGCTCATTCTTCAATTCCATGTTCACATTCATTTGTGTTTCTCTTATGGCACTTTGCTTGCTCTACTTTTTGGTGGTGTTCTGTGTGTTTTTGCCTTACCCTTTCATACAAACCTGTGAACTCCTGGAGACATAGGTCTGGCTCATCTGTGTATCCCCTCCACGCCCACCCAGAGGTTGCCCAAACCCCCAATATGAATGCTTTGAGTTATCTCCCTCCTCATTCTCCTCTTTCAGGGTCTCTGCTCTGTGGGAGAGGCTGTATATTGTGGGGGTTAAACGTGCAGGCTCCAGAGTTCTGGGTATGAATCTCAGTGCTTCCATTTCTTGGCTGTGGCTTTGGACAATTTACCGACCCTCTGTGCCTCCACACCCTCATCTGTGATATGGGATCGTGTGCGGGATTAAATGAGTTTGCAAATGGAGAAGACTTATAACAGTGCCTAGCACTTGGTAAATTCTCAATCCACCCTAGTGTCAGTTACATGGAATCTTACTTTTTGAAATCTAGTTCACTTTCAGCTCAACAAACGAAAGAAAAGCACAAGCAGAGAGTTAACAGGCGCTTGGCGCTTGGTATGCATCTTGTCATGTTGACTTTGGGGTTCATACTGGTAGCCAATGGCCCGCTGTCTCTTTGTCCAGTGGGCTTGACATAGCTGTGAATCTGTGAGCAAAACTGGGAGTTTTTCTTCTCCCTTTATTTTACTTTGTTCCTAACTCGAATGTGTTCTGCCAAGTGCACATTAAGACGTGTCTAATGTGAAAAAGAAAAGAAAACAAAACAAAACAGGGGCACCTGGGTGGCTCAGTTGTTAAGCGTCTGCCTTCGGCTCAGGTCATGATCCCAGGGTCCTGGTATCGAGCCCCGCATCGGGCTCCCTGCACAGCCGGGAGCCTGCTTCTCCTGCTCCCCCTGCTTGTGTTCCCTCTCTAGCTGCCTCTCTGTGTCAAATAAATAAATAAAATCTTTAAAAAAACAAAACAAAAACTATCTGCAGTGTGGCTTGAATGCACTTCTTCTCAACGCTAGCTGCACATTACAATCATCTGGGGAGATTTAAAAAATCTGGCTGCCCGGGCTGTTCCTCAGATTCGTAACATCAGCTCCTCCTGGCATGAGGCCCAAGCATCTGACCTTGTTACGCACTCCCCCACCCCCCGGTGATTCCAATGTGCATCCAGGGGTGCAGTCCCCTTGAAGGGAATTCTCTAACAGGTAGCCTGGCTTTTCAGACACTTCACTGAAGGTCACCAAATATTAAAAAACAATAACAACAACAACAAAACACTGCTAACAAACTTATTTAGACTTTCCACATCCCATAATATTGCAAATAGACATAAGCCCCGTTTTCTTTTTCACCACGGTTTGTGGCAAACATTGAAGTGCCCCCAACCGCAAACACACTTGGAGGCTCTGATAATTCTGCCCTTCCCTCCCTCTGCACTTTCTGGACATGAATTTTGGTTTCTTTTCTCAAGTGGCCTGTGGTTCATGAATAGATTGTCCCAAGAGCGTGAGGCAATTCTGTTCATGCTGTTTGTTCCCTGTTGCTCTTTTTCTAGGAAATCCACTTGTGTTCTAAGAAGATGATCACACTCACCTCTGCCCCCAAGCAAGTCATTGAAAAGCTGAGCCAACATCAAAGCTTCTCCAAAACAGTTTTGTAGAGGTTCAGATGCGTAAAATAAACACTCAACTTCGAAGTCCTGAAGACTCTGATAAACGACTAACAAGCTGCCTGGCTAATGTCATTCACTTCATGTAAAGGCATATTTACATCATAGCAATGCCTCATTTATCTGACCTCTCGGAGAATGAGGAAATTCATATCCCATAATTTCTGGAAAATTGAAGCTAATTCCTTTGGGTGCCCAAATCTTTCATTTTGACCCTTTTATTTAAAAAAAGTGAAATTTTCTACATTGACTGTTTTCTTTAATAGAGAATACAGAAAATGATATCATCCAGGGGTGTCCATATCATCTCAAACTTCTCCTCACGGTGACTCAGCCTGAACACATCTTCCCCTCGGCGCAAACACCACCTTCATCCTCTTCTGCCACAGGGGGAGGTGCCCCCAACCACACAGCCCCTCAGAGGACCAGCCTCCACAGCTCCATCTCCTGCTTGCTCACCCCAGTCAGTCCCCAAGCCCTACTGGTTTTGGCACCTGAGTATTCCCCTCCTTCGTCTCTATCTCTAGAACCACTGCCCCATTTCCAGAGCTCACCACCACCGCTGCCTGGACTACTGGAAAAGACACATCTCCATTCTGCACATTCACGATGGTCTATTTAAAACATGCACCTGCTCGTGTCATACTGTTGCTTGAGAATCTTTCAATGGCTTCTGATTGCCTGCAGGTTAAAACCAAGCTTGGGAAGACAGGCTTTTCCTCTGACCTCTCTGTTGAAGCTCTGCTCGGGCTCCCGCACACACACAGGAGCCTCCGGTCTTTGCCCCTCCTGTTCCCAGAACTAGAATACCTTTTGCCCTTCTCTTTGCCAGCTCAATTCTGGCTCTCCCTTTAGGGTACAGCTGGGGCTCGAGTCCCTTCTTTCAGAAAGTCCTCCTTCTTCCCCGCCCACACTTACCAGCTGAAATAGAGGTCCCAGAATGCCCTGTGCATATGATGGGGTCAAGGTGAAGAACATGTTCACGTGTTCAATCACGTGGTGATATAGTCAGTGTCCACTCACGTTTTCCTCCCCCTGTTTGGCTCTCAGCGGCCACTTATCAAGGTCATCTTTGGGCACATTTTTAGCTGCCCCATAATTCCCCTGATGTTCTGGATAGCAGCTTCCAATCTGCGGTGGCCTGGGGAATTGGATAACCAGGCTTACTAGAAATTGTAGATCCAGAAAAAAATGTCAAGAGTGCCAACACTATGGGTGACATACTTTTCTTTCTACTTTTCATTTTTAAACCAAATTTCCTCTAATGAATAGGCACTATATTTATGATAAAAATGTGAAGGATATATACATTTTAAAGAGTTAATAAAACTTTTAGTCAAGGTCAGCACCTTAGGCTAATTCCATAGAGTTCCCAGATTCTCAGTGTGGTCCCCAGACCAGGACCAGCAGCCTCACCTAGGAACTTGGTAGGAGTAAGAATTGTTGGGCCCTATCCCAGACCTACTGAATCAGAAACTCTGAGCCCAGGCCCAGTAATTTGTGTTTTAACAAGCTCTCTGGGTGATTGTGATGCACGTTCAAGTTTGAAAATCACTGCTTTCAGGAAGAAAGTCCAGAGCATTAACAGAGGGCCTGGTGACAACTGCTATCTCGGGCATTTGGAGGTTACTTGTTGCTCATTTTCAAGTTTAGGGCCCTGTGTTCTAGGGGGTTGTGGCTGCTGAGGATCTGCCCTCCAAACCCTCATGGGGATTTCCTACATCTCTTTGGAAAAGGACATGCTTAAACACACCGATTTCATGAAGGGGGAAAATATGAACAAAACAAATAATAGTTTCTCAAGCTGGGGGTGGGGGAGGGAGGGCTACTGGATGGATGAAGAGTTAATTTCAGATTTCTTTTTAATGATTCCATTCGTGGAGTCCCCAACTTCTACGGACACTTAAAAAATGTTGGTCAAAGGATTGACTGAATGGAAGACTGTGAAAGAAAATTGATGTTAAAAGGACCCAGAGACCAGGCACCACTGTGGCGAGTACTATGGCTTTGGGGGCTAGGTAATTATAAGGGACGGTGCCACCGAGGATAAACTGGGGGAGAATAGTCTTCTTTGTTTCCTTTTCTTTCTGGAGCTTGGCATTGTGCCTGCTCCAAGATCTGGGATAACTTTTCAATTTTTTATTTACTTTCACATAACTAAATTTTAAATTAAAAACATAATACAGGGGCTCCTGGGTGGCTCAGTCGGTTAAGCGTCTGACTCTTGGTTTTGGCTGGGGTTGTGATCTTGGGGTGGTGGGATCGATCCCTGTGTCGGGCTCTGTGCTCAGTGGGGAGTCTGCTTGAGACTCCCCTCCTCTCCCTCTGCCCCTCCTCTCTCCCCTGCACACACACACCCTCTCAAATAAATAAATAAATCGTAAAAAAAAAAAAACCACACAACTACAAGGTAACATGTACCAACAGATCACAAGGGTATATAATGACCACAAAATCTTGTGTTAAGCCATTTAGGTACATCTTTAAATTCACAATAAATCTGCTGCCATCCTAGAAAGATCATCCTAAAAAGATAATGCCTACTTTTTTTTTAGGGGGAAGAGGGGCAGAGAGAGAATCTTAAGCAGGCTCATGACCCTGAGATCATGACCTGAGCCGAAATCAAGTGAGAGGCTTAACCAACTGAGCCACCCAGGTGCCCCCAATTTTTCAGATTTCTTGAAAGCTTTATTTGGAAAAAGGATATACTTTGGCACTTTATACCATTTCTTTAAAAAGATGAGAAGAACACCCTATAATCATTCCCTCTTAAAGATGTATTCTATGGAACATGTCCCTGGATTATTAGGTCAAATGAGTAGGAATTCATCATTTATTTTTTTATTCAACAAATTTTCATTCAATGCCTATTATGCGCCAGATCCCAGGGATATACATCAGTGAACAAAATCTCACAATGCTTCAATTCTAGCAGAGGCCCTGTATCAGTTTGCTAGGGCTGCCATAATAAAATACCAGACTGAGTGGCTTAAACAACAGAAATGTATTGCTTACAGGGCTAGAGGCTGGAAATCCAAGATCAAGGTGCCAGCAGGTTTGGTTTCTCCTGAGGCCTCTCTCCTTGGCTTGTAGACATCTGCTATCTCGCTGTGTCCTCACATGGCCTTTTCTCTGTGCCCATGCATCCCTGGTGTCTCTTCCTCTTCTTCTAAGGACGCCAGTTATATTGGATTAGGGCCCACACTTAGGACCTCCCTTACCCTTTGGCCCTATCTCCCAAATGCAGCCACATTCTGAGATATTGGGGGTTAGGACTTTAACATATGAATTCTGGGGGGAGGCATAAGTCAGTCTACAACAGGTCCCACTCTAAAAAGTCTCCCACATGCTCCAAGTACCACCTCTCAAACTTTAACATACATATGAATCACCCAAGGATCTTGTTAAAGTCTAGATTTTGATTCAGTAGGTCTAGGGTAGAACCTGAGACTCTGCATTTCTAGCAAGCTCTGGGTAATGCTGACACTGCCCATCCATGGACCACACTTTTGAGTGGCAAGACAAAGCCTTCTACAGCAATAATAAGACTTTGTTTTTGAGGGGTGCCTGGGTGGTCAATCAGTTAAGTGTCTGGCTTTTGATTTTGGCTCAGGTCATGATCTCAGGGTCATGAGATATAGCCCCATGTTGGCCTCTGTGCTCAGCAAGTCTGCTTGGGATTCTCTCCCTCCTCCTCCCCCTCTGCTCCTTCCCCCACACGCTCGCACATGCTGTCTCTCTCTCTCCCAAATAAATAAATAAATAATAATAATAAAAGACTTTGTTTTTGAAGGCTTTCCTAGTGGCCTGTCAACAGTTTTAGGGAAATAAAACTAAATTCTTCCCACTGGTATATCATTCCAGATGACAGCAGATTGGGGGCTTTTTGGATGGTCATTTCTGCAAGCTGAACAGGTTACATCAATTCCTTGGGGACATCAATTTTCAGTGGCCAGTCCAGTCCTTTCTTTCCCAGATGCTTTGTGGGGCACAACCCCCCAGTTCCAGCACTAGGCAGGAACTTAGGCAGAAGATTTCAGAGTCGTGACCAACTAGTGCTCCCAAGCTTGTCGGAGTTGGAAGATGCCCTAGAGATCAGTGACAACGACTGGCCTCCTGGTGCCTTTTGAGAGATAAAAGAGCTAAGGTAGAGCCACATGAAGTATCTGTGGTCACAGAGCTGGGCCCAGAATGTGGGATGCCATTCCCTAAAGTAGAGGTTCTCAACTTTACGGGCATATTAGAATCACCTGGGGAGGTTTTAAATGTACGCCCAGGCCCCACTCCAGACCAATTAAATCAGGAAGTCTCAGAGGTAGGGCCCAGGCATTGACTTTTTTCCCCAAAAGCCTCCATGGTACAAGGTCTAATATACTAGTAGTTGAGAACTACTGTCCAAAAGCAGTATCAGAATCACCTGGAGGGCTGGTTAAATCAAAGATTGCCAGACCCCATCCCCAGAGCACCTGATGCAGTAGGTCTGGGGTCCAAGAATTTTACATTCCTAACAAGCTCCCCAGTGCTGCTGATGCTGAGGGTCTGTCCTCGAGGCTATGCATGTGGTCAGCTCATTAACCCAGTCCAAGGGCGAAGGCCTGTGGCTGTCCCTACTTTCAGTACCCACCTCTCTGCACACCGTTCTTGAATTTCTTTCTCTTGAAAGGCTAATTTCAATGATCATTTGTTGCAGATTTTAACCTGATTTTACCCACTGAAAAAACATTGGGGTCTGGGTGAAGAGGAGAAATTGTATTTGCTCTGAGCTCCTCATCCTTCTGTTTAGTGGAAGAAGAACGACCTTGCTTATTCTGAACACAGTATATCAATTTAAAGACTTTCACCCACCTCCTTCACACACGCACGTACGCACACACATTTTCCTCTGAGTCCTGTATATATTAATCAGAACGTGACAATTTCATTTTCCTGAAAATACCCACTCAGTTCCAAATTAATGTCTTGATTCCAGATTATACCAACCCCAAATACTTGAAAGGTCTCCTAGGTGTTTGCCAAACCAAATACGAAAGCATGGCAACCATATCATGTTCCTCCAATGGATGTACTTTCCAAATCCAAGGAATGGCACATTTGTACATGAATCTTCCCCAGCTGCAATTTGAACTGAGAACCTGGGAATCCAACCTCCAGAAATTTAGACACTGGAGCTATGGATGGAGATGTGACTAAGGCAAAGGCAAAGGCAAAGGCAAAGGCAAAGGACAGGATGATTTTCCTTCCTTGTAATGATGACTGCGAGAACAAGGAGATCATGTCCTTAGCAGGGAGTTGAGGGAGATTGGCAACACTTCTGAAAAGGTGGGCTATGGTGGAGAAATGCTCCCAAGCATCAGGAAAGGCCTGATACTTGAAGCATTGACTGGGTCAGGAGCCAATGGAAGATCTTTACACCATCTTGGTGCAGTGTCAGCCTCCAGCCCTTGCCTCAGCAGCATGTATAGGCAGGGCATTCTGTTTATGTGGACTGCAGGCTGGAAAGGACATGGCCTAGGAGCCAGATCCCGGTTCAAACTCCCTTCCTGCCACTTACCATTTGTGAACTCGAACATGTTCCCACTTCTCATCTTTAGAATGGGCTTCATATTTAGAGGTTCATTGCAACGGTTTAAGCATAATACATATATAGCGCTCAGTACAGTGCTTGGCACATGACAGGCCCTCAATACGTGGGAGTTTTTAATTGCATCGAAATCAAGTGCGGATTGAAGTTGGAGATACATCAGATTGCTAAGATATCACTTGGACAGTTTTTCCCCTCATGATTCAGACAGGCTGAAGAACACACATAAATGCGTTGGAAAGAATTAAAAACAGGGGGTGCCTGGGTGGCTCAGTCGTTAAGCGTCTGCCTTCGGCTCAGGTCATGATCCCAGGGTGCTGGGATCGAGCCCCGCATCGGGCTCCCTGCTCAGACAGGAGCCTGCTTCTCCCTCTCCCGCTCCCCTGGCTTGTGTTCCCTCTCTGTCTCTCTCTCTGTGTCAAATAAATAAATAAAACCGTTAAAAAAAAAAAAAGGAATTAAAAACAGAACATTTGGAGACTTGGATTACTGTTCCAGTTCTGGCTTCAGCAGACCATGTGACCTTGGCAAATCAGTTATTTCTGTTTCCTCATCTATAAGAGGGGGAGTTGTAGCCCATGCCTTCCAAGGCCTCTTCCATTGCCACATTACGTATGTATTTATGAGGTCATCAAAATGGCTCAAAAGCTCCACCAGTCCTTAAAGTGGCATTTTCTGAGCTTACTTGATAAGAATCACCTGGCATGTTTCCAAACATAGATTTCTAGGCCTTTCCCTAGCACTGCCCTGTCCAAAATAGCAGCTGCTAGCCATCTGTGCCTACTAAGTACTTTAAATGTGGCTGGTCCGAACTGAGATGTGCCATAAGTATAAAATATACATAGAAATTTAAGATTTAGTATGAAAAAAAGAATGTAACACATTTCAATAATTTTTTATTGCTCACATGTTGAAATGACAATATTTTGAATATATAAGTAAAATATTTATATTTTAAATAAAATATATCATTAAAATTAAAATATATTTAAAATAAAGTCTATTTCGGGGCGCCTGGGTGGCTAAGTCGTTAAGCTTCTGCCTTCGGCTCAGGTCATGATCCCGGGGTCCTGGAATCGAGCCCCGCATCGGGCTTCCTGCTGAGCAGGAAGCCTGCTTCTCCCTCTCGCACTCCCCCTGCTTGTGTTCCCTCTCTCGCTGTGTCTCTCTCTCTGTCAAATAAATAAAATCTTTAAATAAAAATAAAATAAAGTCTATTTCAAATATATATTTAAATAAAATACATTATTAAAATTAAATCTATTATCATATAGGTAATATAAAATACATCCTTGAAATTAATTTCACCTGTTTCTCTCCACTTTTTAAAATTTAGTGACTAGAACATGTAAAATCGCATATGTGGCTTGCATAATATTTCTTTTTTTTTTTTAATTTTTCGTTACAGAGTATTCTTTTGTTTTTTTGTTTTTTTAAAGATTTTATTTATTTATTTGAGACAGAGAGAATGAGAGACAGAGAGCATGAGAGGGAGGAGGGTCAGAGGGAGAAGCAGACTCCCCGCCGAGCAGGGAGCCCGATGCGGGACTCGATCCCGGGACTCCAGGATCATGACCTGAGCCGAAGGCAGTCGCCCAACCAACTGAGCCACCCAGGCGCCCCATTGCATAATATTTCTATTGGAAAGCACTGCCCTAGAGGTAAGAATTCAGAATGCCTACTAAAGTTGACATAATGTATAATTTTAACATCTGACCTGGTGGTACTTTGGCGCATCACTATTTGGGAGACACTCTTTCGTGGAACCAAAACAGACCTCACAGCGACAGGCAAACCTCACAGCTATAAGAACTCATAGGCATTAGATGGATGAAGAAATTATCTTGGAATAGGATCAATCTGGGTCGATCTCACTTTTTTCCACTTTGCTTTTAAGAACTCTGCCAGCGCCCTGGTCTTGGCATGGAAATTACTATACATAATTCCTGGGAGTGGAGGAAAGTCACACTGAAGGGGTTAGAAAAAGGAGCCTTTCTACCTTGTTCTATGGTTTTCCTGCTCCCGGCTGCCATAAGGAGCTTTCTGCAGGCCAGGAGGGTGCTGTCTTCGGGTCCGTATCTGGTGAGAGCTAGGTGGCAAGAAGCCCATCTGGGAGATTATGAAAACGATGTCTCAGGTCTCTAAACTTCGACCACTAGCTCTTGTCAGCCATGGCTCAGCGCTTCGAAGTCGGGCCCCAGAGCGGCTGAGTTGGACAAACGAAAGTCACGCAGTGCTAGAGCCTTCCCCTTCAGGTGAAGCAAAACGAGATCCGCGTCCTCCCAGGGCATGGATGGTTCTTCCCCACTCCTGGGTGACTGGGTAACCTTATTCAGCGCGTGCCATCTTGCTCTCGGCTACGCTGGGCTCCTGGCACGTCACGCGGGGGACCCGAGGGGTAATGTCACGCCTCCTCCCCCACTGCCTGCCTCGTGCTGACGCACAAGAGCACCCTGACAAGCCTCTACCTCACTCCGCTTACAGGAACTGTGGATAATTGAACTCCCCCCAACATCAAATAAAAACACTGTAAGCAAAATAATTTCCAAATATTGACAATTTGACACCAACAGAGGTCCCCATAGTTTATATAGAATGTACTGTGGACAGAAAGAAAGCGATTTCAGGTGGGAGGTTGGAGACATAAGAAGAGAAAATGAGCAAATTAAGTAGTAGATATGTGAGTAATCTAAAACATCACTGAGTACAAAAGCAATATCTTATAAGGTTAAAAATAGAATCATAGGGCGCCTGGGTGGCTCAGTTGGTTAAGCGACTGCCTTCGGCTCAGGTCATGATCCTGGAATCCCGGGATCGAGTCCGCATCGGGCTCCCTGCTCGGCAGGGAGTCTGCTTCTCCCTCTCCCACTCCCCATTTGTGTTCCCTCTCTCGCTGTGTCTTTCTCTGTCAAATAAATAAATAAAATCTTTAAAAAAAAAAAAAGAATCATAAAATCCAATAACAGTAGCATGTAAATCAGGCAGATGGTGATGTTCAGATGCTAAGTTCTTGTGTTTTTAAACAGGAAGGCAAAGATATTAATGTAAATATTGATGTTATTTTTGCATATCAAAATTCACAGGGTGACCAGTAAAGCAATGGAAGTTGTAGGGGCACCTGGGTGGCTCAGTTGGTTAAGGGTTTGACTCTTGATTTCAGCTCAGGTCATGATCTTAGTGTCGTGGGATGGAGCCCCTCCCCAACCCCCGCCCCCAAGCACTCAGAAGGGAGTCTGCTTGTCCCCCTCTGCCCCTCCCCCTGCTCTTGTGCACAAGCATGCACCCATATGCGCACTCTCTCAAATAAATAAATGAAATCTAAAAAAAAATTTTTTTCTAAAGTCATATTAGAATGGGCTAACTGCTTTACAAAATAGGTCCAAAATCATAAAATGGCCAAAACACAATAGAACTGTATTTCATGCTCACATGACAGTACTAGGCAGGCAGAAAAGGTCCTTGGAGTAGTTCTTCCTCCACAGAGATCTGTTTTCTGGGCTGTCTATCCTTTTCCATTGGTTTAATCACACCATCCTAATTACTATAGGTTTCAAATATTTCTTGATAATGGTAAGATGAGTTCCTCCTCTTAGTTCTTTTCTCTTTAGCAGTCTTTTGACTATTCTTGCTTCTCTGATCATCAACAAATACTTTAGCTTGTAGAGTTCCACGAACACACTTTTTGGGATCAGCGTGTATATCAACTTCTCTACAATATTGAATTTGCTTCTCCATAAACATGGTATTTCTCCTCAATTATTTGGACTTCCCTTGCTTATTTACAATGCAGAATTTTTACTTTCTCATGAAAGACCTATCTTTTGTCATGTTTATTTTATGATGTGTTATACTTTTAGAAACGACAATTTTCTTTTTACATTTTCTATTAATTGCTATTGTATATAAATACAATTGCTTTTTGTAGGTTGTTTTTATACAGCAAACCTGCCAAAATCTTTTATTAATTCTAGATTTTTTGGAGTTTTCTGGCGAAACCATAACATCACCTTCCATAATATCTAACCAGTAGATACTTCTAAAATGGAAAACTTAAGAAATAGAAATAATAGCATTCTATACAAGGATATATAATTATTAGAGGAAACATGTAAAAAGATTTGAAAGGAGTTGCCTTTGAGAAGCAGAAAACGGGATTGGGAGGAAGGGGCAGGTGGCCACAGTGATTCACTTTAAGACAAACATGCTATTGTATTTTTCAAAACAACATACTTACATAAAAATTTAAATGAGGGGCTCTTGGGTGGCTCAGTCATTAAGCGTCTGCCTTCGGTTCAGGTCATGATCCCAGGGTCCTGGGATCGAGCCCCACATCCGGCTCCCTGCTCGGCGGGAAGCCTGCTTCTCCGTCTCCCATTCCCCCTGCTTGTGTTCCTACTCTCGCTATCTCTCTCTGTCAAATAAATAAATAAAATCTTAAAAAAAAATTTTTTTAAATGAAGGGGCACCTGGGTGGCTCAGACAGTTGAGTGTCTGCCTTCGGCTCAGGTCAGGATCCCAGGGTCCTGGGATCGAGCCCCACATTGGGCTCCCTGCTGAGCAGGGAGCCTGCTTCTCCCTCTACCTCTGCCTCTCCCCCTGCTGGTGCTCTCTCTCGCCTGTCAAATAAAGAAAATCTTTAAAAAAAATTTAAATGAAAAAATAAGTGCTATGTTAGCTATCTTGATAATATTTTTGCATCACCCAGGTGTATGCATTTGTCAAAACTCAACAAATGTACAGTTTTAAATTTGTGTATTTCCTTGTACATACATCTTACATCAAAAGAAAAAATTGGTAAACAAATACTGTATTTGAATTAACGGCATGCGTGCTGATGTCTGTAATCTACTTTGAAATCCTTCCAAAAATGAGACGGATCAAGGAATGCGTTGAAGGACGGATAAGTAGGAGATAAAACAAATAGTATAAAATGTTGATGGTAGACTAGAGGAGTCAGGTATATAGGGGTTCCCTGTAAAATTCTTTCGGTTTTGCTATGTGTTTGAAAAGTTTTAGAATAAAATATTGGAACAAATTTTTTAAAATCCAGTATTAAAAATAAATTCAAGAAAGAATGTTCTGTCTGGTGTACCAGTAGGTAAACTTTAATCTGGAAGCGCTGCTAGCTTTCCAGAAGCATTCTATAGCTATTTGACCCACAGGCGACTGGTCAAATCAAAGAGGGGAGTGACACGAGAAGAGTGAGGGCAGGCTGATATTTCTTGTTGGCCTTCTTACCGTTTCCCTACAGGGTATGTGTGTGGTTCAATGTTGAATATTTAATGTCTCTTAACAAGCTTTGTCCTCTGGTTATGAATATCCCTCTTGTCACATGTTCATCTATCTCTTAGCTCCAACTGAATTGTAAACTCATCCAAGCTATAGTTTGTAAACTCCAGGGTTTACATACCCAGTGGTTCATCAATATCAATTTTGCTCTAATACACCACAGAGGGAAAGTAGCTCTCTGGAATAATAGGTCTAGGAAAAGTGTAAGCTGAATAGTCTGGGGAATCGAATCATACAATTTTCATTACAGTGGCTCTTAGGGCTTGGATCCAGTCTGGTCGTTCTGTAGATGAAGAAACTGAGGGCAAGAGAGATTAAACAACATATCCAGAGCTATTTAGCTAGTTAGCGTGGTTATCTTTGGGTCTTTTCTTCTTTAGGCCCATTTTAAGCTATGAAGTAAGAAGCATATAGGATGTGAACGCACATATACTTGAATTAATACCCACCCTTTTCCCAAAGAGGCACTTGATTTGAAAGGGACTATGGGATTTAAGGGACTATGAGACTCTATCCGGCCCATTTGTGGGGTGAAGCAGAAGCAGGAGAACATAAGTGATGGAATGCTTCCCCATACTCAATTTACAACCTCAATAAACAATATCCGTGGTAAAAGTACTAATGCATGCTACAGTGCAGACGAACCTCGAGCACGTTATCCGAAGAAGCCAGACACAAAAAGGTCACATATGGCATGATTCTATTTATATGAAATGTCCCCAGTAGGCAAATCCATGGAGACAGAAATCAGACTAGAGGTTGCAGGGGGCTGGGGAGAAGGTAAACGGGAATGACTGCTTACTGGATACAGGGTTTTATCTTGAGGGAATGAAAATGTTTGGGAACTAGATAGATGTGGTGATTATACGTTGTGAATGTACTAAATGCCACTGAATTGTTCATTTTACAATGGTTCATTTTACATTATGTCAATTTCACGTCAATAAGAAACTATGGCTCTAGCAAGATGGAAAAAGCAAATGCGGCAAAATGTTCACCATTGATGGATCTAGGTATAGGCCATCAGGAGCTCACTGTACTATTCTAGCAACTTTTCTGTTAGATTTAAAAGTTTTCAAAATAAAAAGTTGATAACAATAAAATATCTCTGGGAAACTAAGAAATAATTTAGTGAGATTGCTAAATTGAGGTCAACAGCTGCAATCTAAAATTCATACGGTTTTATAGCTACCATTTGATCACTGGCCTGTCAAAATAGGAACAACTATTACTTCCTTGGCCAGGAAGGTTTCTAGCAGTGAAAAGTACTTTAAAAAAAAAAATTTATTTATTTATTTGAGGGAGAGAGAGAGAGAGCACAAGCGGAAGGGGCAGAGGGAGAGGGAGAGAGAAACTCAAGCAGACTCCGCACTGAGCTCGGAGCCCATCTTGGGGCTCGATCCCACGACCCTGAGCTGAAACCAAGAGATGGACGCTTAACCGACCGTGCCACCCAGGTGCCCCAAAAATTACTTTTTAGGAGAGTCACAAGCCAACATTGTTTAACGTGGGAGCCTATTAAGATGCAAATTTCTGAACATCAGTGCCTAAAAAAAGTTTATTAGTTGCCTCTGAACAGGGGGTATTAACATGTGGTTTAACTGAAAGATCTGAGCCTTTGAAACTAGGTGTGTATATTCTGGCTTTGTCACCATCAGACGAGGCTTACACATCTACTGGTAGCTAAAAGCAAAAGGGTGCAAGCTGACTGGGAGTGTCACAGGGGAAATATTAGGGGCACAGGTGACCGTCCTGACCACACACTTGCAGAGTGTTCTGAGACTTAATCCTGTAATTCTGCAATGTCACCACATCCTGTAACTTCGTAATGATGAGAGAGCACAGCTCGTCTGCCTCTTTTGCACGGCGGGTCAGATGGAGCTCGGGCCTCCCTGGTTCCTCACAGGCCCATGACCTAACTATAAATCCCCCATCCAGGGGCGCCTGGGTGGCTCAGGCGTTAAGCGTCTGCCTTCGGCTCAGGTCATGATCCCGGGGTCTTGGGATCGAGCCCCGCCCGCGTCAGGCTCCCTGTTCGGCAGGAGGCCTGCTTCTCCCTCTCCCGCTCCCCCTGCTGGTGTTCCCTCTCTCTCTCTGTCAAATAAATAAATAAAATTGTAAATAAATAAATAAATAAATCCCCCATCCAACCATCTCTGAGGCCTGAGACAACAAATCGCCCTGTCCACATAGGTGAGAGCCTACTGGTTCTCTGACTAAGATGCACCAAAAAAAGTGCACAAAGACCCATAAGGTTGCCCAGCAATGTGAATATACTTAACACAACTGAAACGTACACTTAAACATAGTTAAGAGGGTAAACTTA
This sequence comes from Neomonachus schauinslandi, assembly GCF_002201575.2. Taxonomy (NCBI): domain Eukaryota; kingdom Metazoa; phylum Chordata; class Mammalia; order Carnivora; family Phocidae; genus Neomonachus; species Neomonachus schauinslandi. The sequence goes on from NC_058419.1 coordinate 111,354,971, forward strand.
ATGTTATGTGTTTCTTACCAGAATACTAAAAGACACATAAGACCCAAGTTTTATTTTTCATGCAGCAGACCCTAGAATTACTTCCCTTTTGTCTAAAATGGAGGTACACTGCCAATCTTTAAATCCCGATGCACACTCCAGATGAAACACAGTCTCCTCCTATAGAGGGAAAAAAATAAAAACCCTAGAAAAACACTCAGGCTTCTGCACATTCTTTGTTGAGCAAGAAAAATGGACATAAGAATGGATTAATGGCAGGACATTAAAAATAGAAAAGAACTATTGATTTGAAGGTGTTACCTCAAAAGATAAGTACCAATAAATATTGGAGAGCAGTAGTCTCCATACTTCAGATGGTGATGTGAACTAATCTATTCTCCTTGGGGTTTACTCATGCTTTTGAGAGGCAATTTATTGTTTATCTAGACACGCTTTGGAACTAAACAAATCATTAAAGGGAAGGAAAAGATTCAGTTCATAAATACAACTTTCTTAGGGTGACAGATACAAGAATGCTCTACTTAAATAACTGAGTTCTTTTTTATTTTCTTGCAAAATTTTGCATTTCTCCAGAATTTTTATCAAGCACGCAAGAACAAATTCATGTCCAATCAACAAAGCCTGATAAGATCTTTAATATTTGTCTATTACAAGATCATTGTTGAGATTATAGAGCTGTGTTGACCCACTATAAACACGGGGCTCTTGAGCACTTGCAGAGAGGCTAGACTGAATTGAGATGTGCCGTAAGTGTAATATAATCACTGGATTGCAAAGACTTAATATGAAAAAAAGGACGTACAATATTCCATTAATAATTTTTGTATTGATTACATGTCAAACTGATAATATTTTGAATACAATGGGTTAAATAATATATATTATTGAATTAAGTTTACCTGTTTCATTTCACTTTTCTAACGTGGCTACTAAAAAACTTAAAATTACATTATGTGTTTAGCATCATATTTTTATTTTTTTTAAAGATTTTATTTATTTATTTATTTGACAGATATACAGCAAGAGAGGGAACACAAGCAGGGGGAGTGGGAGAGGGAGAAGCAGGCTTGTTCTCTTTTAAAAAGTGGAAGAGGGGTGCCTGGGTGGCTCAGTCATTGAGCATCTGCCTTCAGCTCAGGTCATGGTCCCAGGGTCTTGGGATCGAGCCCCGCATCGGGCTCCCTGCTCAGTGGGGAGCCTGCTTCTCCCTCTCCCACTCCCCCTGCTTGTGTTCCCTCTCTTGCTATGTCTCTGTCAAGTAAATAAATAATCTTAATAAATAAATTTTAAAAAAGTGGAATATGTAAAAACCACTAAGAAAGGAATACCCGGAGATAAACATTCTTCCCTCTATAATTAAAATGTTTAAGCATGACTTTTATGAGCATAACCACAATTTATATTAAACATTCCACTGGTAAACGACTTTATGCTCGACAGTGTTGGCACTGGATTCAGATGGGCCACTAGAAATTGCTTTGTTCCTCAGAAATTGTTTCCCAAAGGGTTTCTCCCCCATTTACATTAATTGGGGTGGAGTAAGAAATGGAAAAGTGTAATTCATTGTACTTGGCCTTCCGCATCTCAGAGATGGCTTGGAGATGACTGTATCAGTTACCTGATGGAAAGTGATCTCTGGCTAAAGATTGCCGAGGATCAGAGAAAAATTACACTGACTGTCAGCATATCCACAGGACTGAGTTGAAGAAGCAGGATCTTAAATAACATTGGACTTAGTAAAGTGATGGCTGAGATTTTTTTTGAATGCAGGAATTATGATTTTTAAAAATTAATTTTTGTCTAGCTAGCAATTGGTTAGAATGGAACTTTTCCCCCTCAGTTTCAGCTGAGATGTCAATACTGCGTTGGTAGATATGAAAGCAAGCGGGAGGCAAAATCCCACAGGCAGAAACTACAGGGGAAGCGTTCAGGTTCTGCTCCTGTGGCTCTGGGACCCTCGGCCAGAACAAGGTTATCAAAAGGGGTCGGGGTGTGGAGAGGGGAGGGGATTTGTGAAGAAGACAACTCTTGCTTGGGCTTTGGGGATGGAAGAATCACACCCTCCTTCACTTTTAACCTGGTTTGTGAGGGACTTCCAGAGGGCCACTTGGGAGCTTTGGAAAGGGTTTCCTCAGAGATATGGAGAAATGGGGCCCCCATCGCACCTAAGGAAGCCAAAGGGGAGGGCTAGAGCCCGGGGCATCTAGGGCACCAGAGGAGGGCTAGCCTACTGCACCAGCGACTGGCTATGGAGGGGCTGCTGTGTTGGACAAGCTTGAAATCCAGACTTGTCCAGTCAAGGGATATAAGAGGGTCTCTCTGGGATCCGATGAGGGCCTTATGGCTCATCTTGGGTCCTGTCCATTGGGACGCCCTAGAGGGAAGAGAGCAGTTTTTCAGCTCTTCAGTAGAAATCCCTTCAGCAGCTGCAGAGGCTGTTGCCTTTTAGCCAAACGATTTGTAAAATCTTTGTCCAAAATCATTTATGTATTGATATAATCAATATATTGAGCAAGACTGACTCTTGTAATCTGCTTATTACATTACCCTTTTCCCAGTCCCCAAAGTTCGAACGCTCCTCTCTCTCGTCAGGCCCCAGATCCAGTCAGCCTGCCCATGTCACCTTGCGTGTTTCTCTCTGTCCATCTTTCCTACACCTGTGCTCTTTGTAGGCTTCCCGCATCTGGTACGTCAGAGCGGCCTGCACCTCTAGCCCTGGGATCATTCCCGGATAATCCTTACTTGTCGCCTTGCTTCCACGCCTCCCCCACCCCACTCCCATGGCACCTAACACATCGAACATGTCACTGCCAGATTTGTTTTCCTAACTGCACACCTCTGATCATGTGGCGTTCCTACTTTAAAACCTTAAATGCGGGACGCCTGGGTGGCTCCGAAGTTAAGCGTCGGACTCTTGATTTCAACTCAGGTTGTGATCTCAGAATCATGAGATCGAGCCCCTCACCCAGCTCTGTGCTGGATGTGGAGCCTGCCTAAGATTCTCCCCTTCCCTTTTCCTCTGCCCCTCACCCCCCTCAAAACAAACAAACAAACAAATTCCAAAACCTAAAATACAATGATTTGTAACCCCAGGACAACATGTTACCTGGGGAGCAGGGATATGGTGTGGAAGGGGATTAGACTGTGGGGGAATTTAAAACTATACATACACCTTTCCTCAGCCATTCTTCTGCACCTGTCCTCCTCTCCTGTTCTCCTTCCACCCCTAAAGAATTATTACCAATAAGAATATGCTATCTATGTGACTGGTGGAGAGGCAGAATCAACGAATGCTGTATTAGTTAAAGGTAGCAATGGTTTTGTAATAAATAAGCCTTGAATACTCACTGGATTTATTTCTCACACTCATCACAATCTACTAGGAGTGCACTGCTTGATCTGCCTCCTATGGGACTCTTCAGGGACCCAGACTCCTGATACATTGTGGCTCTGCCCTCCTCATCTGTGAGGTGGACATAGTGAGACTATTTCTGTAAAGGGTTGCTGTCACGGTTGAGATGTGAATGCATGCTTGTTCATAGGAGCTCTTCCACATCTCCTTCCCCCTTCCCTTTGTTAGGAGTTCCCTGGTAGGTCAAGTTAACTCTGTTGACAAGCTGTCAACTCGTCTTCCTGGGCCAGTTCTGGGCATTTTGAAATGTGAGGTTAACCTTTAGAATCTTTTCACCTTGCCATTCATTTTTCTCCTCCTACTTCTAGCCTGTTCTATATCCCCCTTTCAGGGTATGGAGGCTCTTGTTCTCAGTCATCAGAGTAGGAAAAGCTCTCATACCTTCAGTATCTTCCCCCCACCCAATATTTCCTCTTCCTCTGCACTCCTGCTCTAACTCCCAAGGGATGAGATATAAAAAAAACTAAGATATTCTTCTCTAAGTGTTATCTGTACCATGATAGGCAATTTCTATAGATAGAAGCTCCTCAGGACTCACTAGAAGGAAAAGACTTTACTGGAGGGATTTCAGGAAATAAATGAAGGGGGAGATATTTGGGAAGGTGGATAGATGGGTGGGTAGATGACCACTCTGCCTCTCATTCTATTCCTCTTCTTTCCTTCCTTTTACCTTATGCAGAGAAGTTAGTGTAAGTAGACCCTTTTTCATGATAAAACCACTGTCTTAATTTTGGACCTAAGAATACTTCAGAATAAATGCAAGATTTTTTTATAGAAAGAAGGATTTTAGAGAGCATTTCTTCCAGGTATGCTTAGGTGGGTATCATTCATTCATTCATTCACATGTCCAGTGCTAAATTTGTGGTGGAAGTTCTAAAAGAAAGCCACAGGGGCGCCTGGATGGCTCAGTCAAGCGTCTGACTCTAGGTTTCAGCTCAGGCCATGATCTCTGGGTCGTGGGATCGAGCCCTGCATCTGGCTTCACACTCAGCACGGAGTCTGCTTGTCCCTCTCCCTCTGCTCCTCCCCCTGCCCCTGGTCTCTCTCTCTCTCAAATAAATAAATAAACAAACAAAATCCTTTAAAAAAAGATAGCCACAAATTCTTTGACCCTCCTCCCATAAATTGGTGGCATCTAATTCTCCCCTTCCACCATCTTGAATCTGGGCTGGTCTTACTTGGAAGCAATACTTGGAAGCAATGGAATGTGTCAGAAGTGATGTTATATGACTTTCAAGCCCTTGTCTTGTCCTTGAAGCCTCTCCCTAGTTCTCTCTGAATACCTACTCTCCAGATATCTTCCTCTTGGGACTCAGCCAGCATGCTGTGAGAAACCCAGACCACATGGAGAGGCCAGATATAGGTACCCCAGTAGATCTCCAGTTGCACTCCCAGCTGACAGCCAGGATCAACTGCCAGACGTGTGAACAAGCCATGGTGGACGTCCAGCCCAGCTGAGGTTCTGATCACTGTGGGCACACAGACATCTGAATGTAATCATGTGAGAGACCTCAGTGAGAACCATTCTGCTGAGCCTTCCCAGAACTCCTGACACACAAAGTGGTGAGCAAAATGAAATGGTTGTGTTAAACCCTAAATTTGGGAGTAATTTGTTACACAGCAATTGATAGCTGGAATATTTGTTATGTTCATTTTTCTCTTATAATCCTGTCTTTTAAAAAGGCTCAGAAGTTTGGTTTCCAGCAAAGACTACAGGGATCCTGGCCCCATAACATGGTAATATCCTTTCAAAACTTTCTTCCTCAAGAGAAAGAGAAGAGGCAGATTCCAGCTGATGATCCAAAAACACAGTCTTTGATTTCAAATTTTTACCTTCCTTCCAATGTCACAAAGTAGTGACCATGAACTAAGTCAAGACCCTCATATTCCCTCAGAAGTCATACTTTGGGGATAGGAAAAGGAACACCTAACTTCAACTGAATAAAATAGTGTTCTAATGTCTAGCAAAACATGTTGCAAGAGAAGCCAATTAGTTTTTCATTGAGCAACCCACCTAAAGTGTTACATTTTTTGACACATTTTGAACATACCGACCTGTGATGAAGCAGAGTGTATCTTGCCAACAGAGAAATTTCTCTTAAGAATAAGAATTTTCTCAGGGTGCCTGGGTGGCTCAGTCAGTTAAGCGTCTGCCTTCAGCTCAGGTCATGATCCTAGGGTCCCAGGATTGAGTCACGACGAGTCAGGCTCCTTGCTCAGCAGGGAGCCTGCTTCTCCCTCTCCCTTTGCCACTCCCCCTGCTTGTCCTCTCTCTCTCTGTGTCAAATAAATAAAATCTTAAAAAAAAAAAAAGAATAAGAATTTTCTAGATTGATGGGGCCTAGAACTTGTATATAACAATCAGGGAAACAAAATGAGAGAAAACATAATGTCTTTTGAAGTTCCGATATTTACAATTGGCTGCTGAAGTTCCTTCTAAAAATGTTCTTTATTGTACATTTTTCAAAGTAAGTCTGACTCAAAGCAAAGGATATTGACAAAAGAGTTCAATGAAAGAAAAGAATAGAACATGAAAGTTCACAGCAGAAATTTTCATACAAGAGAATAAAATTGAAATAATATGGCCATTTAAATGTGAGAATTTACAAATACGAGAACTAGATCTTACCCCAATTAAGATATGTGACTCCTCATGTTGTTTCTAGTACAAAGACATGGATTCAGAAATGTGATTTCATTAATTAAAACTATAAGTGTCTTCATGTAATTGATATGTATTTATTGTCAGACATTATGCTAGAGACCAGCGCAAATTCTGTCCTCAAGAACATATAGTCTGTGGGGTGCCTGGCTGGCTCAGTTGGAGGAGCATGTCACTCTTGATCTTGGGGTCATGAGTTCAAGCCCAAAGTTGGGTATAGAGATTACTGAGAGAAAGAAAGAAAGAAAGAAAGGAAGGAAGGAAGGAAGGAAGAGTCTACTGGGGGAAATGGCAAGTTAAAAAAATTATTAAATGGGTTTAATATGTATAAAATGTTTGCAACATTGCCAGGCACATAGTAAGTATCGTGTACCTGCTAAATAAGTAAATATCCATTCATTTGTTTATTCAACTGATATTTATCTATCTATCCATCTATTTTGGAATTGACATTATGAGGTGTTTTTTTTTTTTTTAAAGATTTTATTTATTTGACAGAGAGAGAGAGAGCACAAGTAGGCAGAACAGCAGGGAGAGGGAGAGGAAGAAGCAGGCTCTCCACCGAGCAGGGAGCCTGACGTGGGGCTCGATCCCAGGACCCTGGGATGATGACCTAAGCCGAAGGCAGCCACTTAGCCAACTGAGCCACCCAGGCACCCCGACATTATGAGGTTTATTACAAGAGGTTTCTCAATGAAATTGTGGAGGTGAATGCTTTTTTTTTTACTTTTAATATTTTCTCTTTATCACTGGCTGAAGCAAATTGGTTACAACATGTTTTTTAATTGAAGTATAGCGGATCAACAGATATTTATTGATCACCTTCTACATGGCAGGTACAATGCAAGATACTGGGGATAGAGCGGCACACAGAGTTTACATTCAGACCAGAGGACAGATATGGAACAAGCAGCAAGCAGGGCATCCCGGGAGTATTCCTGAAATGCTCAGGAAGCAAGAGAAGGCTGCTGGCCCCAGGTGGCCCCAGGCTAGACCAGGCCAGGCTCAGGCTGGATGGCCTCAGCAGCATTTATCCCAAGCCACAGTGAAAATCTAATGTATAAGGTTAAACCTGGGAGAGGTTGAAGGCCAGCAAGGCAATCAAGATCTGCCCCCAAATTCCACCCTGGACCAGAGGGGAAATCCAGGTGCAGAGACAAGCACTGGACTTCATGCCCTGGCCCTCACATGAGAAAGCAAGAGGACAGTATAGCTGGAATGGAAGACAAGGCATAGTGCTTGAGGCTCTGGTACTTTGGTGTCAGAAGTGGGGTCTACCATCCATCGCACAAACAGGTCTGGACCAAGACATGCTGGAGCTCAAGGCAGACCAAGAATTTGGTGTCCTTCAAATGATATCCTTTCAATATTAGTGCAACAGTCATTCAGTTGGGGAGCAGAGCTGGCACCACAAGAATTGTTTTCATTTCCATTGTCTACTTGGCAGGAATGGGACCAATGTATATTTTGATGGTTATAAAAGTAGTCACGTGTGCAGATCTGAGTTAAGTGGTACCATATTTCTGATTTCCATTGGGAATATTATTGCCCTTATAGATTGGTGCTCAAAGCACTTATCCAGTTGGCTTACCTTTTTACTTGGCTCGGAGCACCAAGGATCCTAGAATAGGAGTGTCTGCTGACTGCTCTGGTGTGAATGGCCAAGGGTTGTTGTGTGTGTGCACATGTATAAAAATGTATCTGTGTGTGTGTGTGTGCGCACACACACGCACGTGTATATGTGTATGTCCCTCCTCTTGAACAAGGTAGATTCTGACAGGTTTGGAAAAGCAGCAGAAGGACTGGTCTAATGAGGATCATCTAGGTTTGATCACTTGAGAGTTTAGAACTCAGTGATTTTTATGTGGCCTTTTCCCTTTTTCTTCAAACCCCAGAGCCTAGATTTAGGAGCCTGCAAACATGGTAAAGCCATGTCTCTGTTCTTTAATGGCTGTGAGATCCTGGGCAAGTTACTTAATCCCGTTAAATGGTATTTCCTGGTCTGTAAAATGGGGATAATGATATTTAGCACATAAGATGTTTGTGAACATAAAATAGCATATTGAAAGCATTTGGTGTGACTCCCGGGTCATAGTAAGCACTGAGTAAGTGGAAGCTGTTACTGTTAGAATTAAAGGTACTGAGCAAGGGCAATGCACAGCCAGATGCCGCCAGAACTCCAGTTTATGCTCGTTTTCCATTATGGACCAAGTCTCTAAATAGTTAAAACGTTGAGCAGGCTTTAGACTTAACTAAACCAACCCACTTAAAATGGTCCATCATTTGCTACTTTACAAGGTACTCAAGAGCTAGTCAATTATCTTCTGGACAAACAGATGGCCTTCCCTCATCTTTAAGATAGGCAGAACGACTTTGTGGACCCAAGCTGATAGGGCTTAAAACCCCCAGCATTTCTTATTTCTACATAAATTAATAATTCAAAACAAATTTTCTAAATAACAAACTTCCATTTTGTTAAAAACAAGAGTCCACTAATGGATGCCTCTAAATTTAGCAACCACTCCAGATGTATTATCAGTGGGTTTTTGCTGTCTCCCTCATAATGCACACTGATGGCCAGGCATTGGCAGCGTTTGGTGGTGTCGGATGCGGCTCGGCACGAGTCCAGGACCACCTTCTTCCTGGGCCATAGATTCTAACACTGTTATAGTGGACTTTTAATCCATTAATTAGCAATGAAGAAGTAAGAGTGCTATGTTCTGACATTAACAGTTTCAAACAGCTTAATGAGACATAGTAGGACGCCTTCCAAACTTGATGAGCTCAGTCGTGGTGATGGGAGTAACCAAAAAAATTGTTCAGCACAGCTGAGATAACTCAACTGTTCTTTCCTGAGCTACTTATGAATCCTGAAACTGAATTTCATTTGGAGTTTTTCGGTTTGTTTTGCTTTTTGATTTAGAATGGGAAATGCTTCTAACTCTCTCAAAGCAGAAAGTCTTTTTTTTTTCTTTCCTCCCACTGTCTGACATCATCAGGTTCCACTCAGGCTTGTCCACTGAAGTGTGTGTTTTGGTTAATTGTTAGATTAATTACCAGGCTTCCATTTCTACACCTGGAGGGAAAAAAGGTAGTAACTATATATTACTTTACAAATGCATTGCCTTTCCTCCTTCCTTTCCCCCTCCACCAAATACTACTCCAATATAGCAATTCGGAGAAGTCTCATGAACATCCCTGTCCTGCTGTCACCCATGTGTGGAGCAAAAACCATTTAAAATGAGCAAGTTTTGCCTGGGCCTGAATGTTAGCCAGTATGTTTCAGCCAGCTTGGAAGGCGGGCAAGGCACGTGCACCTGAAGGCAGGAAGGCGAGAGGGAGCTGGAGAGAGCCCAAAATGGTTTAAATGCAAAATGATGAGATTTAGAACTTCAAGCGTTAGGATCAAGACCAGCAACCAGTAAACTAAAAATCTTTGCTCCTGGGGCACCTGGGTGGCTCAGTCGTTTAGGCAGTTAGGCGTCCACCTCTTGATTTCGGCTCAGGTCATTCTCCGGGTCCTGGGATCAAGCCCCATGTAGGGCTCAGCAGGGAGTCTGCTTCTCTCTCTCTCCCTCTACCCCTACCCCTGCTCTCTCTCTCTGTCTCTCAAATACATAAATAAATCTTAAAAAATCATCCTTGCTCCCATGTCTTATGGCAGGCAGCACCATGTAAGTCCACAGCCAATAAGAGCAAAGCATATAAGGGTGGGCTGAGAGAGGCCACTTATATGCTTAATGGATATATAGACCAGTGGGCACTGTATCACTCTCTAGGCCAGCCTGCGGCAAGATGGTGGACCTGGCTCCCTTTCTTTTTATTGTAACTATTGAAAACATAACCTGTAGTCTAGGGCTAGCTATATAATTTGCTAGGCCTAGGGCAAAATAAAAATGCAGGGCCCTTATTCAAAAAGCAGGACCTGAAACACAAAATCTGTCCTCTGCTAACTAGTGCTTTGTGTGTGTGTGTGTGTGTGTGTGTGTGTGTGTGTGTGTGTGTTTAGTTTCTATTTAATGTCACACTAAACTCCCATAGGTGCTTGGCGATCCCATTCTGTGATAGGGTGCATGTGCCCACTGGCTGCCAGGTGCCCCCTCCCATCAGCCACTGGACCCACGTGCAGTGTCCCAGCCCCAGCCAGGAAGTCAGTACCCCTTCCTATAGCCTGTGACAGACCCCCATGGGATTGCAACTTCCAGACCTGGATCAGCTTGAGGCTCACACCTACCCAGTTGTCTGCCAAACCCACCACAGAGCTGCCAGCCCAGGGCTGGGTGGGCTCCCCCCATGCCCCACCTGAGACTCCATGGGGGGCACGTGGCCAACCCGCCCCCTACCCTGACATTCCTGCACGTGTGTCAGGTAGAACATGGGTCTCCTTCCTCCCGCACCCAGTCCCCTATCCCGCTCTACCCACACCATTCTACCCCCTCCCCTGCAATGCTACCTGGACACGGCCGGGGTAGAGGGTGGCAGTGGTCGCAGGCAGGGCTGGGGCTCCAGTGGGTGGAGGAGAGGGGTTGGTCAAGAGCCCATTGGGAAAGGTGCGAAGGCGGCAGGAGGCAGACTCAAGGTGGACCAGTCTCCAAACCCTGGCACCCCACATGCTCCACTGTCCCACAGGACTTCACTTACAAAACACAAATTCAGGGCCGCCTGGGTGGCTCAGTTGTTAAGCGTCTGCCTTCTGCTCAGGTCATGATGCCGGGATCCTGGGATCGAGTCCCGCATCGGGCTCCCTGCTCAGCCAGGAGCCTGCTTCTCCCTCTCCTGCTCCCTCTGCTTGTGTTCCGTCTCTCTCTGTCAAATAAACAAATAAAAATCTTTTAAAAACCCACACAAATTCAAAACTAAAATTATTAAGAATGTCAGTGTGACAACAGCAGAACATTAAGCCCCAGTCAGGGCCCTTCGGAGCACAGGGCTGGTGTGAAGTCACTAACCAGACACCCGTGGAGCCCTCTGGGGATGCAGTCTCCAAACATGCTCCCCGAGGAGGTCCTCCAGGGGTGACACTAACCAAATTCTCTTAAAGCCCCTGGCTCATCAGCTTACAGCCAGAGCTGAAATTCAGAGCTGAAAATATGGGTCCCAGCATAGCTCCATTTTCTTTATACTTATTTATATGTTTCATCTGTTTTTGACTTTCTACATAAATGGGTTTTGCTGGCTTAGTGGAGAATAAATTCCCAATGGGTATGGACTGTATCTCTCACAGTAGAATTTTAAAAGTCTGCACACCCCGAATTCATACTTTGGGTCCAAAACTTAACCCGGCAGAAGTGAAGGGGAAAAAATCATCCACTGACAGGCTCTTAAATGTTTTGAGTCCTCTTCATGCAGAGTTTTCTAGACCATAATTAACCCGTTTCATAGACCTTTGAAATGGGCAGCTTTGGGTTTTGATTGCATTGGTTTACAGAAAGTTTTGACAACTCCAAACCTCCAGCACATCTGCTGATTTCCCAGCGGCACTAGGACCCTGGTGG